>NC_056733.1:875636825-875649325 GCF_019279795.1 Protopterus annectens
GGTACAGTTGGCAGCTATTTCCAGCCTCCATATTGTCAGAGATAACATGCCATTGGCAGCTCTAAAAATTAGAACACCCTTTCTCAAGGGAACCTTTTTGGTGCATCCTCCAGTCCACATTCTATTCCACTGTGGGACTTGCTTGTATGCTTCAAGTGCTTGCCACACCTCCATTTGAGCCTTCAGCTATGGTTGACTTGAAGTCATTGTCTTGGAAAACTTTTTTCTTGGTGGCTGTTACCTCTACCACATGTGTTTCAAAACATACTGGACCTGATCATCACCAACATGGTGACTCTATGCTCCAGACCAGAAGTGTATCCCTCACTGGTAAGATCAGACCATAAACTAGTCTCACTGGATATTCACATCCCGACCCCACCCCCTGCCCAGAAAACCACAGAGAAAAACTTCTCTAAAGCAAATTTCACACTCCTCAAAACTGAGGTGGAATCCTTCAAAGCCCCCGGGCCTGTGGAAAATACGGCCCAGATCGCAGAATCCTTTATAAATGCATTCTATGAACACCTTCAGGAATGCATGGATCATGCAATCCCAAATAAAACCAAGACCCAATCCTCCAAAGGCAGACGTCCTGTCTGGTGGACCCCAGCCATAAACAAACTATACAATAGAAGGAGGAAGCTACTACATGTAAGAGCAAAATCCCAAAAAGGGAAGGCATCTCTGATCAGTATTAGCAAAAAACTACGGGCACTCATAAAATCGTCTAAGGCCAGCTTCGAGAGAAAAATTGCACAGTACACTAAGGATAATCATAAGGCTTTCTTTAGTTATGTTAGGAACCTGGGTGGGAATTCCCAGATATGCTCAGAATTAGTCCAAAATGACAAAAAATACACCAAACCCACAATCATTGCCAACATCCTAGCTGACAGGTTCAGCGCAAACTTCTCCCACCCCTCCCCACCAAAAGGGCAAATATCTATCCCAGCAGAGTGCTGCCCCCCCCTGACATCTCAGATGCTCGGGTAAGAGCCACCCTCTCCAAAGCAAAAAACACAGTATCAATGGGACCAGACGGTGTCCCAGGCTGCATCCTACATGAACTCCAAGAAGAGCTAAACCCAAACATAAAACTACTGTTCAATCTCAGCCTTACTACAGGATATGTACCCAAAGAATGGCGTACAGCAACAGTGGTCCCTCTCCACAAAGGTGGTGCCTCAGTGGATCCTGGAAACTATCGCCCCATAAGCCTGACTAGCTTGATCTGCAAAGCTATGGAAATGATCATCATGGACCTCATAAATAAAGATATTGGGGACCTACAGACACTGGATCCTACCCAGTTTGGCTTTGTTAAGGGCAGATCCTGCCTCTTAAACCTGGTCGATTTCTTTGAAACAGTCACCAAGGCCATTGACGAGGGGAAGGTGGTCCACACAGCCTACCTGGACCTCGCAAAAGCCTTTGATACAATACCCCACTCGGGCATTATAGATAAGCTCACCAGCTTAAATATAAACCCCTATGTCACTAGATGGGTTGCAAACTGGCTCAAGGACAGAACCCACATGGTTAGAATTGCTGGAGCCATGTCAGACTCCAAACCAGTTACAAGTGGCGTCCCACAAGGCTCAGTCCTGGGACCTCTCTTGTTCGGTATATATTTCTCGGAGGCACAGGCCAACATGGAAGGACTGTGGCTGACCAAGTTCGCAGATGACTGCAAACAGGGTGCCATAATCGACTCTCCAGCTGACACAAGCATCCTCCAAAACGGCCTCATAGAAACAGACAACTGGTGCCAGAGCCATGGCCTCAAGCTAAATGCCAAAAAGTGTATAGTCATCCCCTTTGACAAAAACAAAGTGCCCTCAAATTACCACATAGGTGGTAATCCATTAAGTACAGAAGAAGTAATTAGGGACCTGGGGACCCAAGTTGATAGCAATCTCTCATTTGACAACCATGTGGCCAAAGTGGTTAGAAAAACATTTTATATAGCCCACCTAATCAAGAAGGGATTCACATCTAGATCAGGGGAGGTCATCGTGCCTCTTTACTCATCCCCTATCAGGCCCATAATTGAGTACAATGCCCCTTTTGGGATGTACCTTACCAGACACCTGCAGCAACTGGAAAGACCCCAAAAGTACCTCACCAAGAGGATCAAAGGGCTCAAGCAGATGCCATATGCTGCCCGGTTAAAGAAACTCCAGCTCTACTCAGTGGCATACCGCCTGCTCAGAGGCGATCTGTGCCTGATGTATAAAGCCATGCCCAACCCGGAATTAATGGACATGCTGCACCTCAGAAAATCCAAATCCCATCGAACTATGTGCTCGAGAGACTTGAACCTCAGCACTGAAATAAATAGGACATGCTGGAGGGACAGATTCATAACCTAGAGGCTCCCTTCACTCTGGAATAAAATCCCAGTCCAGGTTAGGCAGAGTCCCTCATTGACTCTCTTCAAGAGGAATCTTGATGAGTGGATGGGAGATCGTAGATTTACCCCGGGTATCACTTCTGTGTCACTGTTAGACAGAGGCACAGTATACTAACCATGAAAAAGGGCATAGCAAAATTAATTTAAAATGGGTGGTGAAAGCCAAACACACACTGGCTAGGCTTATAAATGCCCTAGGGCAGATAGCCTAGTATGAACCTATGAACCTATGCAGGCCCTATCCTCAATATCTCCATATTTGTTTTTTTCATAAAGCTAGGGTGTTCTGCCAAATGATCCTGCTTTTCTCCCAAAGGTGGCATCCGATAACAATTTGAATCAGACCATTCACTTGCTAGTGTGCTTTCTTGAATTTTCCAGTATTTACTGCATTGTCTCTATGTCTGTAGACAATTGAGGTTTTATTTGGACAAAACCAAATATTTCAGAAGTCTAATCAATTATTTCTCTTTTTCAAAGGCCTGGTTGGGTGCACCACTGTCGGAGATTATTCTATTCAAACTGCTATCTGATTGTATTTCATGTGGATATAGTTTAAAAGGGAAGGCCTTGCCTTGTAAACCAAAATGTCATTCTACTAGACCTATGGCTACTTCTACGGCCTTGTTCTCCAGAGCTGCATTGAGTGATTTTGGTGCAGATGCTACTTGGGTAGGTCCTCACACATTTATGTCTCACTGCAAACTGGGTATTCAGTCAAGGTCTAGGGCCTCCTTTGGTTCCACTGTATTGTGCAGTGTGCTTTTGTAGTATCTCCCTAGGGTTTGAAATGGCTGGGGACTCTGTCACACAGGTTGGACCCAGTTGGAAAAGACAACATCAGATGGGAAAGTTCTGCACTCACAATAACAATATTCCATGTTGTCTCTCTCCAACTGGTTCAATCTTCCCTCCCATATGTCCCTGCCTTGTAAGCTTGTATCTTGAGCATGGGATGATGAAGTCTGGGAGGATTGTACTCCTCTTTTGTTGGGGTTCACAGTGTTTTCTTTTGGGATTAAGTGGTGGATGCTTTTGAGCGGGGCAGACTGTATCTGAGGTAATCCTAGTTAGGCAAGGTATTATGGGTAGAGGAGGTGGAGCTTGGGGGCTGAAGTCTTTAGGATATGGCCAGTCTTGGATCTGAAACCAGAATTCTACTACAAACACTACAAAAACAAACAGAGCCACGGCAGTATAAACTGCAAAAACTGAACTTTACTAGTACTTCTGGTACCTTGGCCAAACTTCCTTGAAGGCAGTTTGGCTGAGGTACCAGAAGCACCTGTAAAGTTCAGTTTTTGCAGCTTATACTGCTGTGGCTCTTTTTTTTCAGTCTTGGATCTGAGTACCTCTCAGGCTGAACCAGATGGAAAGATACAACATGGATCTATCGATATTGTGAATACATAACTTTGATTACATTGACTGATGACAAAATCATCTGATAAGAATATTAAGATTTTTTTTCTCTAATGAAAGTTCCTATTTTAAATTTCATTAAGGAACAGTTTTCAAATTACATTGTTCACATGACTTTTTCAATAAATCGTTCTAGTTCATGAAGTCCATGTTATTGTTTAGAAAAAAAAAGACACTGCATGTTCCAGTGAAATGATGATCTGTCTCTTAGAAAGATACAGTTTACGTCTTGCTGAGTATAGTACATGAATTTCAAAGTTATTCTGTTAAAGACATACTGTATTAAAAGGATACAAGGCCTAAACAATATGTCTTATAAGGACTGACTCAAAGCACTGTCACTATATTCAGTATTCTGCAGACTTAAGAGGTGACCTATGTCTGGAATACAAGGCATCCTCTGAGTCAATGCTGATGGATTTACTGCACATCAGCAAGTCAGATGGCATCAGAAATACTCAGTCTGGGGATCTAAATCTCTTCTGTAACACCAACAAGAATGGATTAGAGAGACAGGTTTATTTCACAGAGGATATCATTGCTCTGGACCAGACTCCCCATACTTGTAAAACATAGATCATCCCTGTCCATATTCAAATGGAACTTTAAGCTGTGGATAGGAAATAGAAAATTTACCCCAGGATTGTCCCTGTACTACTGATGGACATAAGCAGTTCCTAAATGCTTTATCCCATGGATGAGTCCCCTCAAATTATCTGTGGTATGACCCCAATTTTTCTCACTAGAGGTCATATATAATTACCAACCATGGGATTTGTAAGGCCAAATCCAACACCAAATGGGATACATTAATTAAAGCACCAGAAGAGAAATTGGCTAGGCTTACAATGGTCCACAAGGGCAGCTAGCCTAGTACTTATGAACTTACAATGAAAGGCAAACAAACTATTTCTCTGTTATTGTGGAAGCATAGTCATTATCAACTCTAGTAGTTTTGTTAGCAGTAGAGCATTAGACCAAGCTGATTTCAAATCATGTTCTTTATCAAGAAATAAAAATAACAGCTGTTGATATTAAAGGTATTTTGAATGTGTGAACCTGTGTGATGCCTCTATCCCTATGGATCAGCCTTCCTGTAGATTTATTTCTCTTGAAGTCCATGTTGTGAGGAAGTTCGCTATATTTTCTTTTTCTGTTTTTTGAGGTACTCCAAAGATTTCCAGTTTTATTTCTATTTGATGTGTTATACAAGTCTTCTATTTCATCATGTTACTTAACTAAGTATTCTGATTAAACAAAAATGTTTTAATTATCATCTTTGTATTGTCTTACATCAGTGTCATTGAGAGAAATTTCAATGTCTCTTATGTGGATGCCTTGCTGTTGAAGTGAAGACATGAGCAACTCAGTTTGTTTTAAAGAATTAGTTTTCAAAAGTACATTTTAGACTAACCCTGCAATTATAATGCTAATTGCTTTACTGAGGATATGACTTGTGATTCCATTTTAATGAAGATATCAGTCTGTGGGGTGTATATGTCACAGTAACTCTTTTGGAATGTGGCCCCTGGTGTAAGTCTGCTTCTAGATAGCCCTTACACCAAAGTGAGTCACTTTTATCAGGAGCAAGTGTTTCCGAATCATGGGAGGCTTATTCCAGAGTAAGTCACTTACACTGAGATTACGTCTTTTGGAATCAGGCACCTGATCTGTATGGTCTCTTCTGCTTTCTTCCTTTATTCACAGAGTTTTCAGAGTTCCAGGTCTGTACTTAGGGTGCTGCATTCAAAGTATTGTTTTCCTGACTGATGTTATCAGTCTTGTGCATTCTTGATGGCTGTGCATATCTGGTCTTCACTGTTAAGTGAAAAATTTTAGTAACAGTCAGAGAACTCTGTGTACAAGCTGAAAGTTGGCACAGTTTTCCTTCTATTCTCTTTCTGTCTCTACAGGACAATGACAAAGCATGTTCTTTTCGAAGTGGTGTTAGTGATACTTTGTATCCTTCTGGGACTGTCTTTTGGATTACGCTCAACACCTCCACAGGATGGAGTCTACTTTTTAAAGGGGGCAGCAGTCGCAGCAGATGCAGGGCGTTGCTCACAAATTGTCAGGTAAGGGAGCCACTGTTCCTAGAGAGGGGCACACAAATTTATTGCTTGTAACTTTGTCTATTCATTTTCTTGTACTGTTTTGTAATTCTTTTTTAATGAGTGACAGAAAAAGCATTTAGATTTCTGTGTTATCTGTGTCAAAAATAGAGGTGTATTAAAACACTACATACAGTCACAGAAACAAATGTAGATGTAGTGAGGAAAGACAGAAGAGCCTTGTATTTAAACATGATTATCTTATTTTATTTATTTATTTTGTATGGAGTGCCTAATCCAAACCGGGTATCACAGCACTGGTTAATATAGTCTTTACCTTCTCCATCCCTAATGCAACATAGCAATGTGGCTCCTTCTCCATCACTAATGCAACCTACCAATATGGCTCCTTCTCCATCACTAATGCAACATACCAATATGGCTACTCTCCATCACTAATGCAACATACCAATATGGCTCCTTCTCAAACACTAATGCAACATACCAATATGGCTCCTTCTCAAACACTAATGCAACATACCAATATGGCTCCTTCTCCAAAACTAATGCAACATACTAATAGGGCTCCTTCTCCATCACTAATGCAACATACCAATACGGCTCCTTCTCCATCACTAATGCAACATACCAATATGGCTACTTCTCCATCACTAATGCAACATTCCAGTATGGTTCCTTCTCCATCACTAATGCAGCATACCAGTATGGCTCCTTCTCCATCACTAATGCAACATACCAATATGGCTCCTTCTCCATAACTAATGCAACATACCAATATGGCTCCTTCTCCATCACTAATGCAACATACCAATATGGCTCCTTCTCCAACACTAATGCAACATACCAATACAGCTCCTTCTCCATCACTAATGCAACATACCAACATGTATGAGGTTTTACCTCATATCATGCGTTCCGGCCCCAAAACCCGGACCACACCACAAAAGGAGGGGGTGTATCCATATTCATAAAGGATACTCACACCTCCAGGTTGGTGGCAACGCACGAAGCTTCGGAAACCATCCAGGTGCAACTAACCATAGGCAAAACTGCTCTACAAATTGTAGCATGCTACAGGCCACCCTCTCAAACTCAGGAACCCCACACAGCCTTCCTGAAGACACTGGAGGGTATAAATGTATCTCCAAACACCATCATATTGGGTGACTTCAACTACCCGAATATAGACTGGGAACATTACTCAAGCCCTAACTTTCTAGCCCAACGGTTCCTGGAGTTCATAAATTCAAATGCCATGGAACAGCTAGTCACTGTTCCCACGAGAGGAGAAAATATACTAGATCTCATTGTCACAAACATGGGGACAAAATGCTCCACACCGGAAGTATATCCCTCATTGGTGAGATCTGATCATAAACTAATCTCACTGGAAATCCACATCCCACCCCACCCCAAGCAAAAAAGACCATAGTGAAGAACTTCTCTAAAGCAAACTTCACACTACTCAAGACTGGTGTGGTATCCTTCAAGGCCCCTGAGCCAGAGGAAACCACAACCCAAGCTGCGGAAGCCCTTACAAATGCCTTCTATGAACACCTCCAGGACTGCATGGATCAGGCAATCCCAAATAAAACCAAGACTCTTTCCACAAAGGGCAAACGTCCAGTCTGGTGGACCCCAGCCATTAACAAACTTTACAATAAGAGGAGAAAGCTATTACATGATAGAACAAAATCCATAAAAGGGAAGTCACCCTGATCATTATTAGTAAAAAATACGAGCACTCATAAAATCAACTAAGGCCAATTTTGAGAGAAAAATTGCCATGGATTCAAAGGACAATCATAAGGCCTTTTTCAGCTATGTTAGGAACCTGGGTGGAAACTCCCAGATATGCTCAGAATTAGTCCAAAATGATACAAAAATCACTGAACCCACAGACATTGCCAACATACTGGCAGACAGGTTCAGTGCAAACTTCACCCCTCTCCCCTAAAGGAGAGATAACTATCCCAGCCAAGTGTAGCCTCCCGGACATCTCAAATGCGCAGGTGAAAGCTGCTCTCTCTAAAGCTAAAAACACAGCATCAATGGGACGGATGGTGTCCCCGGCTGTGTGCTACACGAGCTAAATGAGGAATTAAACCCGCACATAAGGCAGCTGTTTAATCTCAGCCTTATCACAGGATACGTGCCCAAGGAGTGGCGACGGCAACTGTGGTCCCACTCCACAAAGGCGGCGCCTCACGGACCCTGGTAATTACGCCCCATAAGCTTAACAAGTCTAGTCTGCAAAGCTATGGAGAGGATCATAATGGAGCTCATAAACAAAGATATAGGGGACTTGCAGACATTGGACCCGACCCAGTTTGGCTTTGTCAAGGGAAGATCATGCCTTTTGAACTTGGTGACTTCTTCGAAACAGTCACCAAGGCCATTGATGAGGGAAAGGCAGTCCATACAGCCTACCTTGACCTTGCAAAGGCTTTCGACACAATACCCCACTCGGGTATTGTAGAAAAACTTACCAGCTTAAATGTAAACCCATATGTCACAAGATGGGTTGCAAACTGGCTTAAGGACAGAACCCACAGGGTTAGAGTTGCTGGCGCTGTCAGACTCCAAGCCGGTCACAAGTGGTGTCCCACAGGGCTCGGTCCTTGGCCCCCTATTGTTTGGCATCTACTTCTCAGAAGTACAGGCCAACATGGGAGGACTTTGGCTGACAAAGTTTGCAGACGACTGCAAACTGGGCGCCATAGTGGAAAGTGCATCGGACACGGATATCCTTCAGAAGGGACTCACGGAAACAGATAGCTGGTGCCAGAGCCATGGCCTGAAGTTAAACGCCAAAAAATGTATAGTCATACCCTTCGGGAAAAACAAGGTAACCCCAAGCTACCATATAGGTGGCAATCCACTAAGCACAGAAGAGGTTATCAGGGACCTGGGGACCCAGGTTGACAGTGGCCTTTCTTTTGACACTCACATTGCTAAAGTGGTTAGAAAGACCTTCTACATTGCCCACCTGATCATGAAGGGATTCATATCCAGATCTAGTGAGGTCATTGTTCCCTGTACTCTTCACTTATCAGACCAATGATCGAGTACAATGCCCCATTCGGGATGTATCTCACCCGACATCTGCAGCAATTGGAGAGACCCCAAAAGTTCCTCACCAAAAGGATAAAGGGACTCAAAATCTGTCATATGCTGCCAGATTGAAGAAACTCCAGCTCTATTCAGTCGCATACCGTCTGCTCAGAGGTGACATGTGCCTGACATACAAGGCCATGTCCAACCTGGAATTAATGGACATGCTCCACCTCAAAAAATCCAAATCCACCAAAACCACTAGAGCAAGCGACTTAAACCTTAGCACGGATATAAATAGGACGTGCTGGAGGGATAGATTTATCACTCAGAGACTCCCTATGCTGTGGAATAAAATCCCGGTCCATGTGAGGCAGAGCACCTCGCTGACTCTGTTCAAGAGAAATCTAGACCTGTGGATGGGAGATCGTAGGTTTACCCCGGGAATCATCTCTGTGTCACTGCTGGACAGAGGCACAACAAAATAATGGGCGGACAGAGGCACAACAAAATAATGGGCACAGTATTTTTTCATATAAGGGGTGGCGTAAGCCACAATAATTTGGGCTAGGCTTATAAATGCCTTAGGGCAGATAGCCTAGTATAAACCTATGAACCTATGAACCTATGAACCAATATGGCTCCTTCCCCATCACAAATGCAACATACCAATATGGCTCCTTCTCCATTACTAATGGAACACACCAATATGGCTCCTTCTCCCACACTAATGCAACATACCAATATGGCTCCTTCTCTGACACTAATGCAACATACCAATAGGGCTCCTTCTCCATCACTAATGCAACATACCAATATGGCTCCTTCTCCAACATTAATGCAACATACCAATAAGGCTCCTTCTCCAACACTAATGCAACACACCAATATGGCTCCATCTCCAACACTAATGCAACCTACCAATATGGCTCCTTCTCCATCATTAATGCAACATACCAATATGGCTCCTTCTCCAACACTAATGCAACATACCAATATGACTCCTTCTCCAACACTAATCCAGCATACCAATATGGCTCCCTCTCCAACACTAATGCAACATACCAATATGGCTCCTTCTCCAACACTAATGCAACATACCAATATGGCTCCTTCTCCAACAATAATGCAACATACCAATAGGGCTCCTTCTCCAACACTAATGCAACATACCAATAGGGCTCCTTCTCCATGACTAATGCAACATACCAATATGGCATATGGCTCCTTCTCCAACACTAATGCAACATACCAATATGGCTCCTTCTCCATCACTAATGCAACATACCAATAGGGCTCCTTCTCCAACACTAATGCAACATATCAATATGGCTCCTTCTCCAACACTAATGCAACATAATAATATGGCTCCTTCTCCATCACTAATGCAACATACCAATATGGCTCCTTCTCCAGCACTAATGCAACATACCAATATGGCTTCTTCTCAATCACTAATGTAACATACCAATATGGCTCCTTCTCCATCACTAATGCAACATACCAATATGGCTCCTTCTCCATCACTAATGCAACATACCAATATGGCTCCTTCTCCATCACTAATGCAACATACCAATATGGCTCCCTCTCTATGAGTAATGCAACATACCAATATGGCTCCTTCTCCATCACTAATGCAACATTCCAGTATGATTCCTTCTCCATCACTAATGCAACATACCAATATGGCTCCTTCTCCATCACTAATGCAACATACCAGTATGGCTCCTTCTCCATCACTAATGCAACATACCAGTATGGCTCCTTCTCCATCACTAATGCAACATACCAATATGGCTCCTTCTCCATCACTAATGCAACATACCAATACGGCTCCTTCTCCATCACTAATGCAACATACCAATATGGCTCCTTCTCCATCACTAATGCAACATACCAATATGGCTCCTTCTCCATCACTAATGCAACATATCAATATGGCTCCTTCTCCATTACTAATGCAACATACCAATATGGCTTCTTCTCCATCACTAATGCAACATACCAATATGGCTCCTTCTCCATCACTAATGCAACACACCAATATGGCTCCTTCTTCGTCACTAATGCAACATACCAATACAGCTCCTTCTCCATCACTAATGCAACATACTAATATGGCTCCTTCTCCATCACTAATGCAACATACCAATATGGCTCCTTCTCCATTACTAATGCAACACACCAATATGGCTCCTTCTCCAACACTAATGCAACATACCAATATGGCTCCTTCTCTAACACTAATGCAACATACCAATAGGGCTCCTTCTCCATCACTAATGCAACATACCAATAGGTCTCCTTCTCCATCACTAATGCAACATACCAATAGGGCTCCTTCTCCATCACTAATGCAACATAATAATATGGCTCCTTCTCCAGCACTAATGCAACATACCAATATGGCTCCTTCTCCAACACTAATGCAGCATACCACTAGGGCTCCTTCTCCAGCACTAATGCAACATACCAATATGGCTCCTTCTCCAACACTAATGCAGCATACCAATATGGCTCCTTCTCCAACACTAATGCAACATACCAATATGGCTCCTTCTCCATTACTAATGCAACACACCAATATGGCTCCTTCTCCAACACTAATGCAACATACCAATATGGCTCCTTCTCCATTACTAATGCAACACACCAATATGGCTCCCTCTCCAACACTAATGCAACATACCAATATGGCTCCTTCTCCAACACTAATGCAACATACCAATAGGGCTCCTTCTCCATCTCTAATGCAACATACCAATATGGCTCCTTCTCCATCACTAATGCAACATACCAATATGGCTCCTTCTCCAACAATAATGCAACATACTGATAGGGCTCCTTCTCCAACACTAATGCAACATTCCAATAGGGCTCCTTCTCCATCAGTAATGCAACATACCAATATGGCATATGGCTCCTTCTCCAACACTAATGCAACATACCGGTATGGCTCCTTCTCCATCACTAATGCAACATACCAATATGGCTCCTTCTCCATCACTAATGCAACATACCAATATGGCTCCTTCTCCAACAATAATGCAACATACTGATAGGGCTCCTTCTCCAACACTAATGCAACATTCCAATAGGGCTCCTTCTCCATCAGTAATGCAACATACCAATATGGCATATGGCTCCTTCTCCAACACTAATGCAACATACCAATATGGCTCCTTCTCCATTACTAATGCAACACACCAATATGGCTCCCTCTCCAACACTAATGCAACATACCAATATGGCTCCTTCTCCAACACTAATGCAACATACCAATAGGGCTCCTTCTCCATCTCTAATGCAACATACCAATATGGCTCCTTCTCCATCACTAATGCAACATACCAATATGGCTCCTTCTCCAACAATAATGCAACATACTGATAGGGCTCCTTCTCCAACACTAATGCAACATTCCAATAGGGCTCCTTCTCCATCAGTAATGCAACATACCAATATGGCATATGGCTCCTTCTCCAACACTAATGCAACATACCAGTATGGCTCCTTCTCCATCACTAATGCAA
>NC_056733.1:875654325-875841825 GCF_019279795.1 Protopterus annectens
TCAATGCCCTGTCGCAAAAGAAAAATATTACCCACAAATCTCTTATACCATTTGATGGACTCACTATATGCATTACCAGATAAAACAAAACTCCTCTCCCATTGTACCAGTGAAAGGTTGGCGTAGCTGTTGGCACAAGCTGTGCCCATAGCCACGCCAGCCTTCTGTATGTAAGATTCATTGCTGAGCATACACAAATTGTTTTCAAGGACAATTTCTAACAATGAGTAGAGCAACTTAATCCTATTGAGGCAAACCTTATTATCCATTAACAAATTCCTAATATTTTCTATGCTCCAAGTATTAGTAATTACAGTAAATAGTGACTCAATATCAAGGGTCACAAACTAACAGATATTCTGTATAGATTCCATCTGCGTGCTCAATTCATTAAGAAAATTCTTAGTGTCTCTAAGGACAGTGGCACATTAATCAAGAATGGGATGTAAATTCTGTTCAACAAAAATAGAGAGGGGCTCAGTTACCCACCCTCTACCTGATACAATGGGCAACAGTGGAGGATTAATCAAGTCTTTATGCACTTTGGGTAAATCATAAATCATAGGAATTGTAGGTGTATCCAATTTAAAATATCCAGATGATCTGATATCATCCCTGTTAATAAAAGATCAAAGACAAACAATTGTGTCCTATCTACAACTGCCTTCACTGTTGATAGAGTTATAGTCTCATAAGTATTTCCATTCTGTAATAGCTTCAACATGCTTGCTATATACATATCCCTATCTAGTACAACTATGCCCCACCCTTATCTGTGGGGTGAAACTCAATACTAGTGATATTCCTAAGTTCTTGTAGAGCATGTCGTTCAAAAGTTGTCAAATTATAAAATGCATTGAAATCAGCTGCATGTCTTTCTCTAATTTGTTTTTCACATACATCAATGAATAAATCAATGACTGCATTACTAGGTGGGATATAAACACTAGGTTTCTTAAAAATGTTGAGATCATAAGTACCATCCTTAAACATTGCCCTTAGTGTCAGAGTTCTACCAAATAATTTAAGATCTTTAAGGACATCAACCAAATCCAGTTTTTGTGAAGGTACAAAACCAAGTCCTCTGTTTAACAAAGTTAAATGTGCTTCAGTTAAAGGATAAGAAGAAATGTTAAAAACTAAGCCTGTTTGACTCTCTTTCCGAACCTGAGGGGGTACGTCTACACTGTGGACATCTTTCCCTTGGTGCCACGACTCCTGGATCTCCCACTTATCAGCAGTGGATTCTGTAATAAAAAAATGTTTGTGTGATGAGGAGGCAAATACGGTCCCTTGTTGTATATTACCCTTCCCCATTACTGGCAACAAAACATGCTTTGGTTTAGCCACAAGTTGTGTTTCATTGTCTGAAAGTGAGGTATCATTAGCTTCACCTTTTTGTAAGCAAACATCAGACAGTAAGAGTTCACTTGTTTCCTTATTTACATACATTGTATTATTGTTAGAGATAGTAGATGTTGCCACTATCTCTGATGTAGAAGTCTTTCCATTAGAGCAGACTGGTGTGCTATTAATCTGCTCTGTAGTATTGCAATCATGAACATTACTTGTTAAAGGTCTATCATTTTCTACAAACTGTGATACCCTTGGCCATGAGAATACTTTCCCTGTTTGAAAATCACCCAAATCCCTTTGCAATTTCTTAGTTTTGGTAGTCATAAGTCTTTTTTCATACAGGGAGATGTTTTCATACAAACGATCTAGTTTATCCCCATATATGTCAACACTATAACAATCATATATACCATTCTGTAAACGATAGATATCATTAAGCAGTTCATTTTCCTCTGGGTGTAAAAAGTCAATTAATAATTCCATATACTTGGCACTGCATTCTAAGTTCAAAATTTGCCAGCGTCTAAGTAATTCAGGAAACGTTTGGCCATATGTAGGCATAGTTAACACTCAGAGCCCTCTCGGTACTATATTTAACTTGAGAGAGGCTTCCAAGTGAAAGCGCTGCCACTGCAAGCGCTTATATTTATAAAGTATGTTCTCTAGCTGACGGAAATCTTTCATAAAATCGACAGCTAAATCAGAGTCTAATGTTTCAGTACCTTGTCGTAGTTGAAGCTCTTCAGCCAAAAGTGAATTGGAATGCAGATTTAAAAGAGAATCTAAATGTTCCATAATTTTCTTATCATTAGCAGCTGCAGAAGTTCGCATATTATTGTTAGAGATTTCAGTTCTCTGGCAATGACTAATCCCTTCAGCCATGTTCAGTACAGGAAAAAAACTAAACTGTAGTAAATCCAAAGAAAATCCTCAGCACCGAATGAAGCAACCAACACAGAAACCAAGTAACCAAGTGCAGAAAAAATAAACATTGGTAGCACACGGCTGACAGCAATAATCATTTAATACAAAACAAAAAACAGTAAGCGCTTTCACGGATCAACTCCGCTTCCTCAGACTGATACAAAAAACTCCATATAGAGCACTTATTTAAAACAATTCAAAAATCACAAATGCCAGTCACAGAAAAGCATTAATTAAAACATTACCTCTGTCATTACCTTCCTTAAAGGCATATGTGCATAGCTAAAAAGTAATACATAAATGAATGTTTAAAATGTTAGAATAGAAAATATTCAACTATGAACAACCATATAAATATTGAATAGTGTTAAAACATAAATATTATATAGGGAAAAGAAAACACTCAACGTTTCAGGGCTCTATTTTTTAAAAATGGTTTTAAAGACACCATGCTATTAAGCCCTGGTGACTTGTCTGCCTGAAGTCTAATAATCCATTGCTGTTCTGTCGCCTCAGTATAGTTTTTAAAATTGCCCCCCTCACACTCTCATATGCTTTGTGTAAGACAAAAATCTTAAATTTATGCAAGGGACCATTGTTCTTAACATGCATTGCTAATGCATTGTTCTCTTTTCCATTCTTGATATCCCTGAGATGTTCTAAGATTCTGTCTTTAAACAGGCAATTAGTCTTTCCTATACAAAAGGCAAAACATTCTGTGCAGAAACCAAAAAAAACAACATATAATTTATCAGATAGATTAGGTACATATATTTGTAGGAAGTGTATAGCCTGCCCCCACATTTATGTGGGTGGGAGGTTTGTACATCCAAGTACAGGATTTAATTTTGAGGCCACATTCTATGCGGATTGTCGTACCAACAATGTTGTTTATTTTTAACAAGAGGGAGGAGCATAGGGTGACATATAAGAGTGGAGGGAGATGCAGATTATATCCTATGCATGAGGGCCAGTTTGAAGGAGATTGGAGACTGTAAAGTGGTGACGGGGGAAAGTGTAGTTAGGCAGCATAGAATGGTGGTCTGTAGGATGACATTGGTGATCAAGAAGAGGAGGAGGAGTGTGAGGGCAGCACCAAGGATCAAATGGTGGAAATTGAAAAAGGGTGATTGTGAGGAAGCGTTAAGACAGGCACTGGGTGGCAGTGAAGTGTTACCGAATAGCTGGGTAACTACAGCAGAACTAGTAAGGGAGACTGCTAAAAAGCTGCTTGGTGTGACATCTGGACAGAGGAAGGAGGACAAGGAGACCAGGTGGTGGAATTAGGAAGTACAGGATAGTATATGGAAAAAGAGGTTGGCAAAGAAGAAGTGGGATTGTCAGAGAGATGAAGAAAGTTGACAGGAATATAAGGAGATGAAGTGCATGGTAAAGAGAGAGGTGGCAAAGGCTAAGGATAAGGCGTATGAAGAGTTGCATGAAAGGTTGGACACTAAGGAGGGAGAAAAGGACCTGTACCGATTGGCTAGACAGAGGGAACGAGCTAGGAAAGATGTGCAGCATATAAAGGTGATAAAGATAAAGGTGACTCCTTTGCTCAACGCTTTCTGGAATTCATAAACTCCAATGCCCTGGATCAACTTATCCACACCCCCACCAGGGGCAACAATATCCTAGATCTAGTCATTACCAACATGAGTGACCAGTGTTCCACACCTGAAGTCAATGCCTCATTGGTCCAATCCAACCATAAGCTAATTACCCTAGATATCCACATCCTGCCCCCACCCCCCATTAAGGAAACCATGGTAAAAAAAATCTCCAAAGCCAACTTCATGCTTCTTAAGACAGAAGTGGTGAACTTCATGACACCCATGCAGATGGACAATACAGTTACGACTACTGAATCCTACACAATTGCACTTTATAAGCACTTACATGAGTGCATGGATCGTGCTATCCCAAACAGAACCAAGACGCTATCCTCCAAAAAAAGGAAGCCAATTTGGTGATCTCCTGCCATAAACAAACTGTACAACAGAAGGAAGAAACTGTTACAAAAGAGAGTAAAATCCCACGAGTGGAGGAGCTCCCTGGTCAGCCTCAGTAAGAAGCTGTGATCCCTGATAAAATCCTCCAAAGCTAGTTACGAAAACAAAATCGCCACTGATTCTAAAGACAACCACAAAACATTCTATAGCTATGTCAAGAATCTCAATGGCAACACTCAGATCTGCTCTGAGTTTTCAGCACAATGGCACTAAATATACAGACCCAACTGATATTGCCAACATCCTGGTAGATAGGTTCAGTGCTAACTTTACCCCCCTCTCACCCCCTAAAGAGCCCATCTCTATACCGGAAGAATGCAAAGTTCCTGTAATCATGGCTGCACAAGTAAAAACCACACTCTCCAAAGCCAAGAACACAGCATCCATGGGACCAGACAACATCCAAAGCTGCATTCTACACAAACTACAGAATGAACTGGCACCCCACCTAAGTACCATGTTCAATCATAGCCTCACCTCAGGCTTTGTGCCTGCTGAATGGCGCACAGCAACGGTTATCCCACTCCACAAGGGGGGAGCCATCATGGACCCAGGGAACTACCGCCCCATTAACCTGATGAGACTGGTCTGCAAGGCCATGGAACGTATCATCATGGAACTTATAAACAAAGACATTTGTAATCTCCAAACTCTGGACCCCACCCAGTTCGGGTTTGTAAAAGGCAGATCATGTCTCCTAAACCTGATAGACTTCTTTGAAGCAGTCACCAAAGCCGTAGACAAGGGTAAGATGGTTCACACAGCCTATCTAGATCTTGCCAAGGCTTTTGACACCATCCTCCCTCTGGAATTATAGATAAACTTACTAAACTAGGTATAAATCCCTATGTCACAAGATGGGTTGCCAACTGGCTCACTGACAGAACACACACTGTGAAAGTAGCAGACTCCAAATCTGACTTCAGACCAGTGACAAGTGGAGTACCACAGGGTTCAGTCCTGGATCCTCTTCTGTTTGGTATCTACTTTTCTGAAGTACAGGCTAACACAGAATGTCTTTGGCTAATGAAGTTCACAGATGACTGCAAACTAGGAGTCATAATCAAAATTCGTAACGATGTGGACATCCTACAAAAGGGCCTTACTGAGACAGATGACTGGTGTCAAAGCCATGGCCTCAAGCTCAATGCCAAAAAGTGTATTGTCATCCCCTTTGGTAAAAACTCTGTACCCGTGAACTACAACATAGGTGGTAGTATACTTAACACCAAAAGTGTGATAAGAGACCCTGGGACACAGGTGGACAGTAGTCTCTCCTTTGATAATCACATCGCCACAGTAGTCAGGAACTCCTTCTATGTGGCACACCTCATCACAAAAGGTTTCTCATCCAGAAAAAAATAAATCATTGTTCCCCTCTACTCATCACTCATTAGACCCATTATAGAGTACAACACTCCTTTTGGTATGTACCTCACAAGAAATCTACAACAACTGGAAAGGCCATAGAAATACCTCACAAAGAGGATTACTGGCCTCAAACAGATGCCCTACGCAGACCGTCTCAAAAAACTCCAGCTTTACTCTGTCGCATAATGCCTACTCAGAGGTGATCTCTGCCTAACATACAAAGCTATGTCAAACCCAGAGCTGTTGGACATGCTCCAATTAAAGAAATCTGAATCCCTCTGAGCTACACGCTCTAGGGACCTAAACCTTGTCACCACAATAAACAGAACATGCCGGAGGGATAGATTCCTGTCCCAGAGACTTCCCATACTCTGGAATAAACTACCTATCTATATCAAACAAAGCTCCTCATTAGCACTCTTCAAGAAAAATCTTGATGATTGGATGGGAAATAGGAAATTCACTCCAGGGATCACCTCTGTGGCTCTGCTTGACAGTGGCACAGGAAAATAATTTTCTTGGGTGGCAAAAGCCGGGGTACCTTTTTGGCTGGGCTTGTATAGGCCCCAGTGCTGATAGCCTAGTACCCACCTATGAACCTATGAACCTATAAAGGATAATGAGGGAAACATACTCACAAGTGAGGAGAGTGTGTTGAGCAGATGGAAAGAGTACTTTGAGGGGCTGATGAATGAAGAGAATGAGAGAGAGGGAAGGCTGGATGATGTGGGGATAGTGAATCAGGAAGTGCAGTGGATTAGCAAGGCTGAAGTAAGGATAGCTATGAAGAGGATGAAGAATGGAAAGGCTGTTGGTCCAGATGACATACCTGTGGAAGCTTGGAGGTGTTTAGGAGAAATGGCAGTGGAATTTTTAACCAGATTGTTTAATGAAATCTTGGAAAGTGAGAGGGTGCTTGAGAAGTGGAGAAAAAGTGTTTTGGTACCAATTTTTAAGAATAAGGGTGATGTGCAGAGCTGTAGTAACTACAGAGGGATAAAACTGATCAGTCACAGCATGAAATTATGGAAAAGAGTAGTGGAAGCTAGGTTAAGAAGGGACGTGATGATTAGTGATCAGCAGTATGGTTTCATGCCAGGAAAGAGCACTACAGTTGCAATGTTTGCTCTGAGAGTGTTGATGGAGAAGTACAGAGAAGGTCAGAAGGAGTTGCATTGTGTCTTTGTGGACTTAGAGAAAGCATATGACAGGGTGCCTAGAGAGGAATTGTGGTATTGTATGAGGAAGCCGGGAGTGGCAGAGAAGTATGTAAGAGTGGTACAGGATATGTACGAGGGTAGTGTGACAGCAATGAGGTCTGCCGTCGGAGTGACAGATGCGTTTAAGGTGGAGGTGGGATTACATCAAGGATCAGCTCTGAGTCCTTTCTTATTTGCACTGGTGATGGACAGGCTGACAGACGAGATCAGACAGGAGTCCCCGTGGACTATGATGTTTGCAGATGACATTGTGATATGTAGTGAGAGTAAGGAACAGGTGGAGGAGACCCTGGAGAGGTGGAGATATGCTCTAGAGAGAAGGGGAATGAAGGTCAGCAGGACTAAGACAGAATATATGTGTGTGAATGAAAGGGAGGATAGAGGAATGGTGAGGATGCAGGGAGTAGAGTTGGTGAAGGTGGATGAGTTTAAATACTTGGGATCAACAGGTCAGAGTAATGGTGAGTGTGGAAGAGAGGTGAAGAAGAGAATACAGGCAGGATGGAGTGGGTGGAGAAGAGTGTCAGGAGTGATTTGTGATAGACAAGTACCAGTAAGAGTGAAAGGGAAGGTCTACAAGAGGGTAGTGAGGCCAGCTATGTTATATGGGTTGGAGACAGTGGCATTGACAAAAAGGTAGGAGTCAGAGCTGGATGTGGCAGAGTTAAAGATGTTAAGATTTGCACTGGGTGTGACGAGGATGGACAGGATTGGGAATAAGTATATTAGAGAGTCAGCCCAGGTTGGACAGTTTGGAGACAAAGCCAGAGAGGCAAGATTGAGTTGGTTTGGACATGTGCTGAGGAGGGATGCTGGGTATATTGGGAAAAGGATGCTAAGGATGGAGCTGCCAGGTAAGAGGAAAAGAGGAAGGCCTAAGATAAGGTTTATGGATGTGGTTAGAGAGGACATGCAGGTAGTTGGTGTGTCAGAGCAAGATGCAGAGGACAGGAAAAAATGGAAACAGGTGATCTGCTGTGGCGACCCCTAATGGGAGCAGCTGAAAGAAGAAGATGAAGAAGATGAGCCGCATTCTATGGCTTGAGCTCCCATAACTGTGGTCCTACCTAGGTGGTAATAACCTTTCTAGGTATTTTCCCTCACAGCCCTATTTGCATTGATATCATTTCATCCTTATTGTAGAAGTTATAAACATTTTAGTATGAAGGTTACAAAATATGCAATGTCTCTTCATCCGTTTACCCTTGTCAGTTATAGTATTTAAAGATTGTCTGAAGAGCTGTTTTTCTTATCTTTTCTGTTTGCAGTAATTATTCTATGGTCATAGAAAGTGGGTTTTCTGATTCTAAAATCTGTATAGTCCATCGCGTCACGCAAGACCACACGGCCACAGAGAAAGAAAAGAGGGAAAAAACATGGCAGACAGGAAACCCGAAACTGTCCACATCATTTAAGAATACTGCAGTTAGAAGCTTTGCAGTCATAAATCAAAGCAGGTAATGCCTAGGATAGTAATGAGGAATCCAACAAATGAGTCAAGATTTACTGAGTATATATTTCACGGAAAAGATCAGACTTATTTTGTGAGCTAGTTGATCATGTCGCGTCACGCACATGATGTCTCCCTGCACAGAATTTATGCTGAACACTGTCCGTTCACTTTTATATAGTTAGAAAATTTCATTCACTTTTATATAGTTAGAAAATGTGTAGATTGTTATCACAGTATTTGCTTAGCTACACCTTGTTAAAATAAAGTGTGGTGCATATCATGGGCAGACCATAAGTAGTAGTGTGGAAGAGGCCAGAAGTAGGAGGAATACTGATTGGCGAGTTTCATTTTCTGTGAGTGGAGTGAGGGCAGTAATGCAGATGTGCTGCTTGAAGGGACAGTAATAAATAACTTTCAGTTTCTGTGAGTGGAGTGAGGGTGCCAACGCAGATGTGCTGCGTGAAGGGACAGTGATAAACACCGTAGGGAATAACCGGTAATCTCCAAGTGTAGTACCTCACAGGTAGTTCTGCGCAGCTTTGGGCATGGCCTAACTGATTGGCAGGGGGAAAATGAGTTTGAGTGACAGACATGCTAATTTCCGCACTGGAGTGACAGGCATGCAAAATTCCACAGTCTTGATACTGTGTCTAGTTAGTAAATCTCTACACAAAGTCAAAATAATAAAACAAAAATAATAACGCTCCCAAAACAACAGTTATACTGCGTATAGTAAGTAAATCACTATACAAAGTCCAAAAGAATATAACGTTCCCAAAACAAAAGTAATAACTGGTCCTGGTCACACGTTTGACTGCCATAGGCATCAGCATATGACTCCGGCATTAATCGCACATTCCACATTCTGCATACTGTGCAATCACAAACAAAGTCCAAAACCTACCCGGCATCAGCATATGAAGTCGGCAGTAAGCAAAAAACAATAAAACGGTCCCGGTCACATGTTCCAATCAAACATAATAGCCACAAAATAATAAAACGGTCCCGGTCACACGTTCTAATCAAACTAAATAGCCACAAAATAATAAAACGGTCCCGGTCACACGTTCTAATCAAACATAATAGCCACAAAATAATAAAACGGTCCCGGTCACAAGTTCCAATAAAACATAATAGCCACAAAATAATAAAACGGTCCCGGTCACATGTTCTAATCAAACTAAATAGCCACAAAATAATAAAACGGTCCCGGTCACACGTTCTAATCAAACATAATAGCCACAAAATAATAAAACGGTCCCGGTCACACGTTCTAATCAAACATAATAGCCACAAAATAATAAAACGGTCCCGGTCACACGTTCTAATCAAACATAATAGCCACAAAATAATAAAACGGTCCCGGTCACACATTCTAATCAAACATAATAGCCACAAAATAATAAAACGGTCCTGGTCACAGGTTCTAATCAAACATAATAGCCACAAAATAATAAAACGGTCCTGGTCACATGTTCTAATCAAACATAATATCCACAAAATAATAAAACGGTCCCAGTCACACGTTCCAATCAAACATAATAGCCACAAAATAATAAAGCGGTCCCAGTCACACATTCCAATCAAACATAATAGCCACAAAATAATAAAACGGTCCCAGTCACACGTTCTAATCAAACATAATAGCCACAAAATAATAAAACGGTCCCGGTCACATGTTTGACTGTAGCATAGCTGGCAGTAATCGCACCTGTTTAATCCACCTCAGACAAAAGGCAAAAATAATAAAAGGCTCCCACTCACACGTTCCAATCAAACATAATAGTCACAAAATAATAAAACGGTCCCGGTCACACATTCTAATCAAACATAATAGCCACAAAATAACAAAATGGTTCCGGTCACACATTCCAATCAAACATAATAGCCACAAAATAATAAAACGGTCCCGGTCACATGTTTGACTGTAGCATAGCCGACAGTAATCGCACTGGTTTAATCCACCACAGACAAAAGGCAAAAATAGTAAATTGCTCCCACTCACACGTTCCAATCAAACATAATAGCCACAAAATAATAAAACGGTCCTGGTCACACATTCTAATCAAACATAATAGCCACAAAATAATAAAACGGTCCCGTTCACATGTTCCAATCAAACATAATAGCCACAAAATAATAAAACGGTCCCGGTCACACGGTTAACTGTAGCATATTAGGCATCAGTCGGCAGTAATTGCACCTGTTTAATCCACCTCAGACAAAAGGCAAAAATAATAAAAGGCTCCCACTCACACGTTCCAATCAAACATAATAGCCACAAAATAATAAAGCTGTCCCAGTCACACATTTGACTGTAACATAATAAGCATCACCATATGAAAACGGCAGTAATCACACCTGTTTAATACACCCCTCAGTGCTACAAAAAAAAAATAACTGCTGCCGGTTTAATTCTAACATGCCCATCAACAGAAAGGGTAGTACTTACACCTGCTTTTACAGATTATTAACGTTATTATCACCTTCTCAATCTCCGGACACCACAATACAGTCTTTACCTATAAAAAGGATGAATGCCTTTGCAAACTTTACCTCTTAGGTAATTTCTGCTTAACCTACACGGATATCGTCGAAATGAACAGAATGGATGACAGCTACGGTACCTGTCCTGCATAACAATTGTACAATGTTTTTAAAATGACTGTTTATGACTGCATGTTGTGATGATAAAACTGGGTCTCAATAAACTGATTCTGTGAATTGTATAATTTTTTTATGACTTATATGACTGAAATCTTTGTGTGCATTGGTATAATTTGAGTACTCCAACCTATTCAGACTGCATCTTTGCCACTATTAAAGTCTGTGAAAATGTAAAGTTTTGTGACTATTAAAGTCTGTGTGTTGCATATTCATAAGGATTCTTTGATTATTACATAGCTATTAAATCTATTTTGTCATGAATTCAATAAATGGTATGATTCAAGGAAATCTTTATGTGCATTGGTATAATATGAATACTCCAACCTATTCAGACTGCATCTTTGCGAGTATTAAAGTCTGTGAAAATGTATGTTTTAGTTGTATGCTTTGAATATTCGTATGGATGCTGCCTTGCTACGGCAGTGGCAATGTGAATATTCATGTAGGTGCGGGGTCCGTGTGGCTGGAGGCATGTTTGGGGCGGGATTTGCTACTGGGCATCGTGTGAGGTACTACACTTGGTGATTACCGAATAACCAACATTTGTGCTCAGTAGTACGTGTTTGGGGTTGTCCTTATTGTTGGAAATCAATAGGGTGGCCAGTTAGAAAACCCTTTGGTATAGACGAGTCTGCTGTGGAAAGTAGGAATATATTCCTGTACACATCAGAGCATATAAATTATTTAATTACTTATCATTCTATTTATAACTGCCATGGTAATAGAGTAGGAAAAGACATGTGTAGACCCTAGTCTGCATCTGCATGTTAAAAATACAATTTGTAGCAGATGTGTTTTCACATACATTTGCTACATTTCTGCATACTAAACTGTAGTCCATTACACCCAACTGGTCAGAAACTACAACAGAAAAAGTCTGTGGGTCCTAAAGATAAAAGGTCTGCACTGATTTGCAGGTACCAGTTTGTGTTAATAAATGTTTGCTGTCTGATGTGCTTTACAGGTGTGTGTAGAGAGGCGAGGAGCGCAAACACCAAATGGACATTTTTTTTTATTTCTTAAGTGGACATTAGGTTAATGCTTCATGTGGGCTGGGTCCATTCCTGAGGAGGTCCTTGAATCAATTTAGGCATTCTACCTAGTTAATACATTTATTAAATAAATATTAGTAAGTACCCAATACTGGAGGGTTTACTGCACATCGGCAGATTAGATGGCATTACAAATACTTAGTCTAGGGAATCTAAACCTCTTCTGCAACATCAACAGAATGGTTTGGAGGGACAGATGTATCTTGCAGAAGATACTGCTGCTCTGAAACAGACTCCCTTCCACATAAAACAAAGCTCGTCCCTGTCTATATTCAAGCACAACTTGTATCCTTGGAAAGGAAACAGACGATTGACCTCAAGACTTCTCATTGTATTACTTATGGACAAAGTTCCTAATTCAGGGGTGTCCAACGGATGGCCCTAGGACCACAATCCAGCCTGCCAAGGCATTTTATCTAGCCCTCAGTATGTCCTGCAACAAACTGTTTTGAATGGGCAGATACCTGCTGGATATAGTAATGCGGCTGCCCACACCTTACCAAGTATGTTAGATGGCCCTGAGCAAATAATGTTGGACAGCCATGTCCTAAATGCTTTTTCCCATGCATGAGTCCCCTTAACTTATCTGTGGTATGATTCAAGTTGTCATTAGGAGTACTATATAATTATTGATCATGGGATGGGTAATGCCAATATCTAACCAAATGAGATGGGTTAATTTGAGCATAAAAAAGGGAAACTGGCTAGGTTTAAAATGACCTGCAAGGGTAGGTAGCCTAGTATTTGCCTGTAAACCAATATTACTTTTAATTTCTTCAATGAAACTATATTTGTTAAGATTAATAATCTTGTGTTTGTGCTCCCTATGAGTCAGTGGTGCAACAGGTAGCACACAAACGTTTGGTGCTGGAAGAACAGAAGGCTGTGGGTTCTACTCCCATTACAGGTAATGGGATTGCTCACATTGCAGGATGCTACACTCCTGAGTGTGTCAAACTTCTGATGAGATGTTAAACAGGTCACATCTGCTTGAGTTGGTGGTAGCTCAGGTGGATGTAAAAGATCCCATGGCACCTAAAAGAGTAGGACCATAAATGCAAATAAGAGCAACCGCATATAAACTTGTCTGATATAACATCAAGGAGGAGCTAGTCAATATGAACAAAAAAAAAAAAAGTAAAAACACACAAATGTGAGAACAAAACAAAAATCTGATAACAAAATCAGTCTCCACCCTTTCAACTACAGCTAATGTATTATCTTCTGCAACATTTGTACATAATCCCATTTTCCATTCAACAAATCACTCCTTCCATAAATACCATAAACAAATAAATACTCCTCTAGCTAGGTCAGTATAATAAAAAGGAATTTAAACATGGTGTCCATAGACTAAAATAATAAAATCCAAATACTGCAATCCATATTATGCCCAAATCCCTTTTCTTATTTTCCCAGATTGTCTCACTCTAGGACAATTTAAAATAGCCAGTATTAAAGTTTCTTCGTCTTGACAATGGAGACGTCTATCATCCAAATGTTTGTGCTTCACCTCTACCTTAACAGGCAATGTTGCCATTAACAAACACCACAAAAAACACCCCATTCAGAAACCTTTGACACTTGTCAGAAATACTTCTCTGAATAGATGGAGGCAAATGCAACCAAGGATGTACAGTATAGTACAGCAGTATTACTATTTTAGTACCACTGTTTCCTGGAATTTGGAACTTGTTAATAAACAACATTTCAGCTCTTCAAAACATCGCTAACCACCCAGACTTCATATTCTGGCAGTATGACTACCTAAACAAATATATGGGGAAACAATTCCAGCTATTAATCTAGGATCTATAGTTTTACTAATTAAAAGCAATCTGTGAATATACAAGACACAAAGAAAAAGAAATGGGTTAATCAACCCGAAACCACCTCTGGTAATGGCAGCATATAAAATCCCTCATTTAATTGGGTTCAATCTAGATACTCAAATAACAGAGAAAAACAAAGTCAGACAGTACAGTAATAGACAATGAATCCAGAAACTAATGTGCACTGCCCAAATCTAATAATTCTCCTAGGTAAGGTGAATGTAATAAAGCAAGTTTTTTTCCTATAGGAAAGTGGATACAGTTTCCACAAAATGCAAATGATATAAAGACATTAAAATCTGTGTGCACTGTTCATGGACAAAAGCCTCTTCACCAAACTTAACTCCCAATATTTTAACATGTGATGTAGTAAAAGAAATAGAGTCCAGTATAGCATCTTCCATGACATTTATCCAAATTAATAGTAAGACCTATCCTGAAAAGTGTACTACAAAAATGTGTATAAATTGACATAATCCATTCTCTATAATTTAATACCAAGATCAAGTTATTTGTATAACTCAACAGCAAAGGAATCTGCACATGCTGAATTAAAGAAACAGCTGCTTTTACTTTAACATCTAGCAACATAAAGCGCAGTCCCTTTCATGACTGAAGAAAACAAAATTGGACTAAAGGGACACTCCTGTTTAACCCCCTACTCTCATCTGAATGGCTGTACCCAACCAACCATTAACCAGTGGCTTGAACCAAGAATTATCATAGATCCCTTTAATCAAAGAAATAATCTGTCCTAGAAAATTATATTCAGTCAGCGTTGCCCATATACTATCATGATTCAAGGAGTCAAAAGCCTTCCGAACATCACATACTAAAACCTTCCCCTGAATCATTTTAGATTTAATCATATTCACTAAATGTTCTTTATTTTCAGTAAGTACTGTTTGATTTCTTCCTAACTTTAGAGTATCTGCCTAAATACTTCATCCTTAAATTTTCAGGGTCTACATATTAGTTTCCCCTCAAGTGTTTGTCAGTGCTCTGTACAGACTCAGACACTTTGAGTGACATTTTTCCTGTAATTAATATGAGCAAAAGGAGAAAACCAGCACACAACGAATTCGACAACAAAATAATAAAATCAAGCAGCTTTATTTCCAGATTCACAGCAGCTTATTCAGTAAGCGCTTTCGTCATCAAGACTTCCTCAGACTGAATAAAATTACTTGGAAATAATTCCCTTTTATATAAAACTCATCACTCATTAGTGAAAACAATTAAACAATTACCGTCAAGGACAACTCACTTTAAAACATCAAAATGTTCATGGCCATTCACAATAAGTCTGATTTACAAACCCTTATTATACTAATGTTTTTAAGTTTTTTTTTCTTTTTTAGATATGTCTTCAATTTTTCTTTCTCATTTAATCCAGGTGGGTGACTTGCATTCATCTTAACTATCCAGCAGTATTCCTTCCATTTTAACTCTTCATCTGCCGATAGTTTCATGTCAAAATTATATACTTTTATCTATAACCATAAACTTAGGGTTACCAATACACTTCTTATCCATAAAATATCTACCCCAGGCATTATTAATATAATTTCTTTGAATAGCATATAAATGTTCTTTTATTCGTTTATGTAATTCTCTTGTTGTCATAACTACATAATATGAGGTACATTCTGTACACTTAGATACACAACATACTTCATCATACAAATATTTTCATTTTGAACATATATTGTCATATTATTAATACTAATTGAAATATGCCCCTTATGTATATACTTACAAAAACTACAATTTAGACATTTTATCAACTTATCTCTTGTTCTTGTGCATATTTTGCCTTATCTTGAAAAACATTTTTTTAGGTTTTTACCTTTCTTGTTAACAAAAACAGGCTGTTCACCAACAATTTCCTTTATTCCTGGAGAACTCATCAACAATTTCCAGTTCTCTTTCAATAGACTTTTTATTTGTCCACCATCAATTGAATGGGTCTATATTATAACATCAAAGTTCAAAAACTTTGCATGTTATAATTTGAACCCTTTAGTGCGAAAGCTGAGAATAACGAAGCCTTGGAACATCTAAATTTTACCTAGGGTAAGATTTTGTTGGTTCGTGGCTTCGCTATTTACAGCAGTGTGGTGCGATGGTTACAGTCCGGGTTTAGGGAAGTGAATGAATGGAGGTTACGGACTGGGTTCAGGTAAGTGTGATGGGATGGTTACAGACCAGGTTAAGGTAAGTGAGCGAATGGACTGGGTTAAGGTGAGCGTGCGGTAATTAGGGACTTTAGGGTTAGGGCGTGGGTGAGGTGAGTGTGCAGTAGTGACAGACTTTAGGGTTAGGGGTGGGTTAAGTGAGTTAGAGTTAGGGCGCAGGTCAGGTAAACGTGCGATTGTGTGGCTGTGAGGGTTAGGGTGGGGTAGGTGAGTTAGGGTTAGGGAGCGGGTAAGGTGAGTGTGCGATAGTTAGGGACCTTAGGGTTAGGGTTTGGTTAAGGTAAGTGGGTAGCTAGTGGTGTATGTCTGGTTTAGTGTAGGATTTCGTGAAGTGTACGTGCGTGGATTATTTATTTTGGTGTGCTTGAATTGAGTGTATGTTTGTCGGAAGCTAGTCTGACTGTTTGGTTTTCTGGTCTTTCGATTGAATGGGGTCAATATTATAACATTTGATGTTTTTAGACTTCGATGTTATAATATAGACCCCAATTGAATAAGGTATAACCATTCCCAAGCTGTAATCTTTATCTATATTATTTTTCTTAGTTAATTTCCTATCATTCTGAAAATCACCTATATTTGTATGTGTAACTACTGACCTTTTCATATTCCTAATGCTATCTATGTCTTCTTTTTTATTTTCTATCAATGATTCTGGGTACCCTCTAACTACAAATTTTTGACATAACATATCCCTTTCTTCTACATATTTAATATCACAGTCAGTTAAGTCACTTACTCTCTTCAGCTGTCCTGCTGCAATATTATATTTAACATAACTTGGATGCATACTATTAAAATCCAAATATGTATTACTTTGGACACCTTTTTTATATATTTTGGTATAAAATTTGTCACCTTTTTTATATACCTCAACATCCAAGAAATGACTACTTGAATAACTATAATTCCAAGTAAATTTAAGATATTCACATGCAGCATTAATTTCTAATTTCAGTACTTAATATATTGAGCTCATATCCAGCCATGTCTAAAGGTCAGTTCCCTGTGCTTTCTCCTGTCATCCTGGTGAATGTGGGCATCCTGAGGCAGTGTAGCAACTGCCTCATGTACACAGACAACCCTATCCTCCTACCTCCCAACACTATGACTTGTGAGAGATGCACATATACAGCCAAACTGGAAGCCAAGCACTCTCCAGCCAAGACTGGATTAGCCAGTCAAGAGGAGAAGGATAACACCTGCACCACACCACATTCAACACATAACCCTCCAGAACATACAACCCTCACAGAGTAACACAAAATACACACCTACTTTCGTGGAGGCTGTCAATAAAAATCTGCCCAAGCAACAGCGACCTCTGAGGCAGAAACTCAAACAACCACCACATCCCAGCACAAACCATGAGACGCACTCAACCAAAACCCATAAGGCAAAACAACTTACCCAATACACTAGCCATAGGTGACTCAGTAGTAAGGCAGACTGATGTCCCACTCACTAGGTTGAATAAGGAGAATGTTACGCTTAGCTGCCTGTTGGGTGCTGGGATCCGCCACATAACGCACGCACTCAGGTCCCTCAACACCAGGTACAAATATGACTGTCATTGTCCATGTTGGTGTGAATGACCTGAGATGTACCTCCCTGGAGTGCATGGAAAGAGACATAGAGGAGCTCTCTGATCTTGTAGCCCAGGCAGGTATGACCCTAGATCTGAGTAGCTTCCTACCATCACCCAGAATGATACCACAGTACAAGCAGAAAATGATTGACTTCAACAATTGGCTAAGTTTCTGGTGTCATTCTAAGGGGATCCGGTATCTGTCTGCTTGGGATCACATGATCGACAGACCTCGATGCTTCACCAGAGATGGCCTGCACCTGTCACCCCAGGGATTCCAGATACTGGCCAAGGCTCTTGCCACCACTGTAGTGTCTTTTTTAGTCAATGTCCTAAAGACAAAATGACCACCATAACGGCTACAAGCAAACAAAATCTGAGGGTTATGCTACTCAAAGCTAGAAGTCTAAATGTCAAAATACACTCACTCAAAGCACTCCTTAAAATGGAGAACATCGACATCTGTGCAGTGATCGAGACCTGGTTCAAGGCTCCGGAGAGCACCCCAGCACTACCAGGCTATAATTCTTACCACACCTTTCGGCCCCTAAACCTGGACCAAAGCACTAAAGGTGGTGGTGTCTCCATATTCATAAAGGATATGCACACCTCCAGACTAGTAGCCCAACATAATGCATCAGAGATACTTCAGGTACAACTAACACTGAGTAAAACTGCAATCCAGGTTGTAGCCTGCTATAGATCCCCAACCATGTCCCAAGACTCCCACTCCACATTCCTAAACACACTGGAAAATATTACGGTACAGCCCAATACCCTTATAATGGGAGACTTTAACTACCCCTCCATTAACTGAAAAATTACTCATGTATCAACACACTTGCTAAATATTTTCTGGAATTTATTAATTCCAATGCCCTGGACCAACTCATTCTTACCCCCATCAGGAGTAGAAACAACCTTGTCCTGGTCATTACTAACATGGGTGACCGTTGCTCTACACAAAAAAAGATGAGCCAGTGGGAAAGTGGAGGATACAAACCAAACAGCTCAAAGCAGAAAAAATAGTACTCCACACCATCAAACACTTTTAATAAAATGACAAAGCTTTCAGATACAAACTATCCTTCTAGTTTGTATCTGAAAGCTTTTTCATTTTATTAAAAGTGTTTGACGGTGTGGAGTACTATTTTTTTCTGCTTTGACCATTGCTCTACACCAGTAATCAACTCCTCTCTGATTAGATCTGACCACAAGCTAATCACCATGGATATCCACATCTCACCCTCACTGACCCCCCTAAAGAAAACCACCATAAAAAACTTCTCCAAAGCCAATTTTGGGCTTCTAAAAACAGAGGTGGCTAACTTCATGACACACATGCAAATGGAAAATAGGTGCATGACTGCTGAAATATACACCAATGCACTGTATGAGCACATACATAAGTGCATGGAACGGGCCATACCGAACAGAACCAAGATGCTCTCCTCCAAAAAATGGAAGCCAGTCTTGTGGCGCCCCACCATAAACGAACTCTACAACAGAAGGAAAAAACTGTTGCAGAAAAGGGTGAAATCCCAAGACTGGAAAAACTCCTTTGTTAGCCTCAGCAAAAAACTGAGATCCATTGTCAAATCCTCTAAAGCTGGCTATGGAGACAAAATTGCTGCAGATTCTAAAGACAACCACAAGGCATTCTATAGTTATGTGAAGAAATTCATGGCAATACTCAGATCTGCTCTGAGTTACAGCACAATGGCAATACATATACAGAACCAACTGATATTGCCAACATATTGGCTAACAGGTTCAGTGTGAACTTTACCCCCTTTTTACCCCCTAAAGGGCTTATCACAATACCTGAGGAATGGCAAGTCCCTATTATCACGGCTACACAGGTAAAAACCGCACTGTCCAAAGCCAAGAATACAGCTCCTATGGGACCAGATAATATCCCTGGCTGTGTTCTACATGAATTACAAAGTGAACTGGCACCACACCTGAGTACCCTGTTCAATCACAGCCTCACCTCAGGCTTTGTCCCTACTGAATGGTGCACTGCTACAGTCATCCCACTCCACAAAGGGGGATCGACTACAGACCCTGGGAACTACCGCCCCATTAGCCTGACGAGTCTGATATATAAGGCTATGGACAACATCACCATGGACCTTATAAATAAGGACATAGGGAATCTCCAAACTCTGGACCCCAAGCAGTATGGGTTTGTGAAAGGTAAATCATGCCTGCTCAACCTGATAGACTTCTTCGAGTCTGTCACCAGAGCTGTGGATGAGGGCAAGGTAGTTCACACAGCCTACCTAGATATTGCCAAGGCCTTCAACACCATCCTTCACTCAGGAATCATAGATAGACTCACTAAACTAGGCATAAACCCCTATGTAATAAGATGGGTTGCTAATTGGCTCACTGATAGAACCCACACTGTAAAAGTAGCAGACTCTAAATCTGACCACCGAACAGTTACAAGTGGTGTCCCACAGGGATTGGTCCTAGGTCCTCTCCTGTTTGGCATCTACTTCTCTGAAGTTCAAGCCACCACAAAGGCAGTCTGGCTGACCATGTTCAAAGATGATTGCAAACTGGGAACCATTATTGATTCTCCAACTGATGTAGACATTGTACAAAAAGGCCTCACTGACACCAGTGACTGGTGTCAGAACCATGGCCTTAAGCTCAATGCCAAAATGTGCATTGCCATTCCCTTTAGAAAAAATTTGGTGCCCATGAACTAGCACATAGGCGGTAGTGCACTAAACACCAAAGGTGTGATAAGAGACCTGGGGACACAGGTTGACAGCAACCTCTCCTTTGATAACCACATTGCCACTGTAGTCAGAAAGTCCTTCTATGTGGCACATCTCATTACAAAAGGTTTCTCATCCAGGAAGAAACAGGTCATAATCCCGCTCTACTAATCCCTTATTAGACCTATTATAGAATATAATGCCCCATTTGGTATGTACCTCCCTAGACGCCTATTACAACTGGAAAGGCCACAAAACTACCTCACTAACAAGATCTTAGGCCTTAGACACATGCCCTATATGGACAGACTCAAAAAACTCCAGCTGTACTCTGTCTCTTAGAGGCAATCTCTGCTTGACCTACAAAACCATGTCTGACCCAGAGCTGTTAGATATGCTACACCTAAAGAAATCCCAATCCCTCTGTGCCACATGCTCCAGGGACCTTAACCTCATTACCACAATAAACGGAACATGCTGGAGGGACAGGTTCCTAACCCAGAAACTTTCCATACTCTGGAACAAACTTCCCATTCACATCAAGCAGAGCACTTCACTGGCCCTCTCTAAGAGAAATCTTGACGAGTGGGTGGGCAATAGGAAGTTCACCCTGGGGATCACTTCAGTGGCCTTGCTTGACAGGGGCACTGGGAACTAACTTTGGGTGGCATGATGCCAGGGAATCTTCTTGTCCTGGGCTTTTATAAGCTTCAGGGCCATTAGCCTAGTGCACACCTATGAACCTATAAGAGCAAATAAATCTTATATGAACCTACCTTTAATACCATACACAGTCTGTCCAACAACTAATCGAACAGCTTTTAAAACCCTATCTGAAAGCATTTTCATAAGAAGCTTATAATCAACATTCCACAAAATTAAAGGTCTCCAATTAATGAGATTGCTTCCACTTACCTTTTCCAAATTAATTTTAATAATTCCCTGCAGACAGAAATAAATCCTAAACCATGTGTCCACCATTCATTTAGTAGTTGTAACAAACAGAATCTTTCCATTGTCAACATACACTTAAAAAAAATGAAAAGCCATACCATCTTCACCAGGAGCAGTACTGTTTAATCACTTTGTATGCAAGCATCTAATTGTGCTTAAAATAATTGGCCTGACTAAAAAATGTGCCTGCTCCTCATGTAAATGAGTCACCCTACATACAGTAGAAATATAAGAAATAGAGGTAAAATATATCTTAAGAAATTGTTGTTTCAGAACTCTTAAAATCCATTTCCACATAATTTTTCTCTCTAGTATTATCCTGACCCTCCCATATATGCTGTACTTCCTCTAACAGTTTCCTAAGAAAAAAAAGACAAATCTGCTCACCTCGTCCTTGTACCACATAGCATTTCCTCCTAAGAGCATCTCTAGTAGTCGATAAGTTGAAAAGCCCTTTCCTTCAATACATGTCCCACAACTTATTATTACTAATAGCCACGTTACACTTCTGACAATAAGCCAAGTAAACTTCCTTCTTGGCTTTTCCATAAAAACAATAGCGTCCAATGTTTAGCTTTGTAGACTAACCACCTGCTAGTCCAAGAATCATAAAAATGTCTCATTGTCACATGTCCATGAAACAAAAGATGGATTACATGAATAAACATCTTAGAACTAACAAAAGCCTGTCAGCTTCTTCCTCCTCTTACTCACAGAAGGAATATTTACATCACAGCTAAATACAGGCCAAATAGCTATGTGATCTGAAAAAAAAAAAACAACTTCTTTGCAACCAGATAAACCATGATAAGAAGAACTGTACATGAAATAATCAGTCTCTGTTTTAAATCCCCCCCCCCATGTATATGCCATAACTGTTAAAGTCTGTTAACAAGGTTCTACAAAGCTTTACATCGGAAGCAAGTTTCACACTCTGTTTCCGAGTATTGCAGTTAAAATCTGCAGCTATAATAATAGGAAATGAAATCAGCAAGTAATTCCAGAAAGTATGAAAAAGTGTAATCCTATCCACCACATTAATGTGTGCATACAAAACAACAAGCCTAAATAATTTAACAGATTTCCTATAATCTATTAGCAACAAACTTCCTGGTAAGGGAACTATCTTGTCAACAGTTTTTGTATCAAACCAGAGAATACCACAACCGAATCAAAACATCTATTCAACCCTAAACTATAAACTGGGGTCCTCCCCCAAAAGGATTTTATCTGTTCCACCTGATAACTGGACAGTTGCCAAATATCATTTAACAAGTAGCAACCTTAGACACAGATTTACACCATTGTAAAATCATAATCCTACATAGACATTTATTAAGTAAGCTGTATACATTCAGGTAAAGTATAGAACACTTCACCTTTTACCATTGTTTTCTACCTCTCCTTTCTCATACTTTTTATCTTTTTCACTCTGCCCACTATCATTCTATCATCCTCTTCTAATTTATCAGAAAACAGAACATCCCCTTCCTTCATTGAACTGAGCTCACCAATATCTCCACCTTCCTTGTCTGCTTCACTTGCATCACTCCTAACCTGAGACATATCTTGCAAAGGAGTTGGAATGCCACTAGATTTCAGTTACCATAATGGTTAAGGTCTTCGCTTCCCATGCACAAGGTATAAGGTTCGAGCCTGAGCTCTGGACAATACCTGTCTGGAGTTTGCATGTTCTCCCTGTGTCTCTGTGGTGTTCCTTCCACCTCTGAAAAAACATACTGAGTGTTTCCATCAAAAGCTCAGCAGTGAATGGAGCTGTGAGCAGTAGCACAGACTCTACATGGTGCCTTATAGGGGGAAGAGTTGTACAGGCCAACCACTTTAGACATCTAGTGTGGTGTGCAGTGTCCTCATGTTAGGAGAACATGGATCACAGACTGTGTGCTGTGGCAGGGCTCGCCACAAGACAATGTAAAATATGTCTATAGGTGATTCAGTCATGTTGACTAATGTCACCAAATGGGCATGGGTATTTGCCAGTGATAAGTGGGTTGAGGACCAGACCTATGCCAGGGACCCATGCTAACAGTTGGAGGGGTGTATGTGCCCCTAGTAGCCAGTTTGTGGTTGCCCTAAAGCCCAGCAGCCTTGGGTCAATAAGCTACTGGCCAGCTAGTGTCTAATTGACCAGCTTGGGTTACCTGGGGTAGCTCTATTGGGTGAAAGCTGGATGTAAAACCAATCAAACTGCCAAACATGAGCTGAGAATTGCTTCACTTAATGCAGGTTCACTGACGGGATGCGGCTTGGAAGTGGTTAACATGATGATACAGAGGAGGCTGGACATCCCATGTATCCAAGAGGAGACAGTGAGGGATATCATCAGAATTAGTGACAGACATGGTAATTGGACTACAATGTAATGATAGGGCAGTATTCATAATCTCACCTATGCCCCGCAGCAGGGTTGTGATAGTGAAGGGAAGAGTACATTCAGACAATACTTGCAGGACCTACTAGATAAAGCAGGACAACATGAATTGGTGTTGATAAAGGGTGACTTCAATGCACATATTGGGATAGACAGACAGAACAGGATATGAGCACTGCCTGGGTCCACATGGGTGGGGCAACAGGAATAAAGAAGGGGAGGTAATTCTAGACTTCTGTGTGGCAAATGGTTTGACAGTATCCAACACATGGTTCAGAAAGAGACACAGTCACAAGATCACATACAGGAGTGGCTAACATACAACTCAAGTAGACTTCCTATTAGTAAGGAAAGGGCACTGGGGTAGAATCAGTGATTGCAAATTCATCCACAATGAAACAGTCAGACCACAACATAAACCGCTGGTTGCCACAATCATCTGCAAGAAGTGGTCAGAAAAGTTCAACAGAGACCAGGCCGAAGACCTGGAAGTTGACTGGAGAGAAAGCACAACAGTTCAAGGAATAAATCAGGGGTCTAGCACCCCAGGAAGAGGAGGAAATAGGTGGAGTTGAAGAAGAATGGCAGCGCTTCAAAACCGCATGTGTGAGGACTACAGAACAGATATGTGGCCGAGCCAGGTATGGAAATAAGGTACATAAGGAAAGCTGGTGGTGGAATGCAGAAGTCCAGGAAGTCATCAAAAGAAAAAAGGAGTGCAGGAAGAAGTGAGAGACAGAAAAGACTGACCAGGCTAGTAAGGACTACTGGTTGGCTAACAAAGAAGCTAAAAAGAAGTTGCAATAGGAAAGAATAGGGCATCGGAGGCAGTCTACCAACTTCTGGAAAGTGACTCAGTAAGTGGCACAAAGAAACTATATCAGGTTGCAAGGCAAAAACAGAAAGATAAAGAAGATAGTGAGACACCCTTCATAAGGGATGTCAGCAACAATCTGATCACGAGCCCAGAGGACATCAAAGGCAGATGGAAGGAGTATTTCCAGCAGCTTCTGAATGAAGAAAAACCCACATAAGCTGTACTGCCCCAGAAACAGCCTATAACGAGACAATAAGAGGAACCCACCCTAGAAGAAGTAAGAACAGCACTAAGGAAGATGAAGTCAGGGAAAGCAGCATGCTCAGATGAGGTCACAGCAGATATTTTAAAGATGCTGGGTGAGATAGGGGAGAAATGGCTCCTGAGGGTACTCATAGCAGTTTGGAGAGAGAAAAGCATATCCCAGATGACTGGAGAATAAGCATACATGTGCCATTGTGTTCAAGAACAAAGGAAAATATCCACAAGTGTGGGCAGTACAGAGGTATCAAACTCCTGTCACATTGCATGAAAGCTCTGGAGAGGGTGATTGATAAATGGATATGCAGAGTGGTAGAATATAAGATGGGAGATCAGCAGTTTGGATTCAGATCAGGATGCAGCACAACTGACCCAATGTTTGCAGTGAAACAGATAGTTGAGAAGATGGTAGAGATGAGAAAAAGAGTCCAACTGGACATTCCTAGACTTGGTGAAAGCATAAAACAAGGTCCCAAGAAAGCTGATTTGGGAAGTACTGCACTGGTTTAAACTCTCACAAATATTGGTAGAATTAGTGCAGCCTATATACAAAGACCATGACTGAAGTATGAACAGTGTTCAGCTTCACAGAGGGGTTCCCAGTGGGAATGGGCATGCACCAGGGTTCAGCTCTTAAGACCACTGCTGTTCATACTGGTGATGTACTACATTAGCAAAAAGGTCAGGTCAACAAAGTTGCTGTATGCAGATGATGTTGCATTACAATCAGACTGAGCAAGAACTTCAGCAAAGGATAGGGGAATGGAAGGTAAAACTGAAGGCACATGGGATGAAACTAAGCACAGATAATGCAGCAGTAATGGCAGCAAATTGGGGAAATCTGAAGTAGCTGAGAACTGAAGCAGAAGGGAAGATAGTGGAACAGGTTAATAGATTCAAGTATCTGGGAGGTGTGGTTGAGGACAAGGGAAGTCTGAATGAAGAGGTGAAAGTTAGAATCTGAGGAGCTGCAGCCAACTGGCATACAGTGGATATAAAAAGTGTACACACCCCTGCTAAAATGCCAGGTTTTTACGATATAAAAAATGAGACCACAATAAACCATTTCAAAACTTTTCCCACCTTTAATGTGACCTATAACCTGTGCATTTCAATTGAAAAACAAATCTGTTAGGGGAAAAAATATAATAAAATAAAAAATGAACAATAAGCTGGTTGCATAAGTGTGCACACCCTTGAAATGATTTATTGTGGTCTCATTTTTTATATTACAAAAGAATGGCATTTTAACAGGTATGTGTACACTTTTTATATCCACTGTAGGGTCTCAGGTGTAGTGAATGACAGAAGAATGCCAAAGAAACTGAAAAGTAAGGTGTCCAAGACAGTGGTGCGACCAATACTACTGTATGGTACAGAAACCTGGGCAGTAAAGGCAGAGCAGATGAAGGAGCTAGAAGTGATGAAAATGAAGTCCCCCTGAGAAGGGTAGTACAGGCAAAGAAATGAGGACATCAGAGCAGAAGCCAGAGTAGTTCCAATTTTAGAAAAGAAGAAAGAGAACAGATTACAGAGGTTCGGACACATGCAGAAAAGCAGAAGACAATCTGGTGAATAAGACTTGAGACAGACAAGAAGGCAAGATGAAGCAAGGATGTCCTGCAAAGAAATGGACGGATTGTGAAAGAGAAGATCTGCGACAGTCAGGTATAAATGTTGAAGAAGCAGGAGTGGCACTGAATCGAGAGATGGTGACAGTTAACGCAACACACCGATCCCATGTAGAAAATGGGAAAAAGGGGGCTGGTGATGATGATGATGATGGCTCAGCTCTGCTCTACTAGCACTGCCTTAACAACCATTGCTGCACCCTAGTCGCATTCTGCCACTACCAGTTTAACTGGTAAAAAACTGTCCTCTCTTTTCTGAGGACGATCAAGTTAAGGATGACTTTTACCACAGCCCGTGGGACATTCTATGATACAGTCATCATGTTATGTCCTCTTTGACCACATTGTTAAAAAAATCTCTTAGGACGTTCAATAATTAAATAAGAAGCACACCCACAGTAAAAGCACATTTTTATTTGCATTACATACCGAGCTGTACCCCGATCCCATGTACATTTACTACACGGGGAAGATACAGCACCTCATTGTCTTTATTATGTATAGCAACCTATAGCTCCCATGTCCCTGTCCACAAACCCCTGTCATCATAAACCTTCCTGATAGAAGGCACTGTTTTACACAAAGTCAGAAAATACTTCTTAAAGGTCATGTTTGAAGTGAAGAAACAAAGTTGTGTTTTTATATAAAAAAGTGTTCGCATGCAATTTTTTATGTAAAAATAAAATTAAATTTCAGGTCACTTTTTCAGAAAATTAATGTTTAAAAAAGCTTCAGTGCATAGAAGTGTAAGCTCTTTATGCTGTATTTCTGATAATATTAATATTAATATGGGGGTAGGAGGTATGTAAGTGGAATGGCATAGCACAATTCAATGCTTGTGAAACAATTATTTGCCAACCTGTTAAATTAACAGTCTGGCAAAAAAGTAAGTTCTTTGTCAAATTGCTCATTTGAAAGGCTGACAGTTTAATTGTTTCACAAGTATTTAGTCACATTAATCTGTTCTAATTACAAATGGCCCCCAAACTGACATGCACACCTGCCATCACATTAATATTAATGTGATAAATATGACATGACTAGCACACACTTTATGTGGAAGCTTTTTTAAACATTAATTATTTGAAAAAGTATCTTGTAATAAACTTTTATTTTTACATAAAAGAGTGTTTACTTGCACAGAGATATTTTCTAAAAATAAATGTTCATTTTGGAACTTTAAAATGATCTTTAATGTCCATCTCAGTGAACATATCAGTCATTACTGAACTATCAACTTCTTTCTCAAAACAGGAGCAGCCCCAATAAATTTATAAGATTACCACAGATAATCTATTGAGATGTTTTAAAAAAAAAATCAAAGAGTTTATCAAATGATTCAAAAGTCCATGCACAAAATCTTACTTTACCCAACTGGATTAGTGACAGCATGTCTGATACCACAAAGCAATTTGGTTTAACAAGGTTGTCCAAAACCAGATCATGATCAACAGAGTCATTTTTAGATGATATTCTCACCATAGGTCTCTCAAGAAGACTTATTTTCTTCTTCAGCCACAACTTCAGTATAATTCTTAAACTGTTTTTGTGTATCCCAGACAGCATTTACATGTTTCTTTGAAGCAGGAGCACTAGAACAGTTCTAGGCAGGAGCACTAGAACAGTTCTAGGCAGGAGCACTGGAACAGTTCTAGTCTACAAATTCCTGAAAACCACAGTGTTCTATGGTGTCTGCCCAGGACAATGCTTTTGAAGATGAAGGCTCATTTGCAGTCATCGTCTGATCAAGGACTACTGATGATATTCCATTTTTTCTGCCAATATGACATCACTATGAAAAAGAAGTGTAATCACCAGACCCTTTCTCCATATCTGCAATGGAAGGTTGCTGATCTAACACAACTGCTAGACTGTTCTTCTTTGACATATTACTGCCTTCCATGCCTGGAAAGACACGAACAAGGGTCCTTTATTTAATACAACATAAAAAAATATTTATGTATTTTTAAAATTTTACATATTTACAGGCACATGTATGCACATCTATTTCTTAGTATCTTTTAAAAATTTTCGTAACATCCTTGTTATTCCTCTATAATTGATTCCTAACTCCTTCCATAACTATAATCTGATTTTTTTGCAATATATTTGCCAAAATCCATTTCCGTAAAGAAATGTTCATTCAGTCTTTCATTCCAAATAACCTATATCACCTAAAATAAATTCATATCTACCTTTCTCACATATTCTTTCTTCCAGTTCATATAATGTTCGTTTACAATCATATTTAAAACCTTGTTATTTATTTCATCAATACAGATGCAGGAATATGTTGGCCGGATGAAACCAGTTCTGAAAACTTACTGCCACCAAGAAAACAGACAAGGCCTCCAGACAAAGGATTTCACTACAACTGAGGTCAACACTAAGAGATATACAGCTATAACACACAAGAAGAAGAATAAGTACAGTTGTACAGATTACAGAGATATTAAATCAAAATGCAGACAAAAATGAGAATAAACACTTATCTTTTCTCAATATCACAGCTGGCAGTAGGTCAATCTCTCTGCAGCAGCCTGAACAACAGGTATATCTGATTTCAAACACAGGACAGAAACCAAACAATACAGATGCAGGAATACTTTGGCAGGATGAAACTAGTTCTGAAAAATTACTGCCACCATAAAACATACAAGGCTTCCAGACAAAGGATTTCACTACAACTGAGGTGAACACTGAGAGATATATATCGCAAAACAAAATTAATAAGACAATCAGGCACCCCCACGGAGTAAATGTTCCAATGCTGTGAAAAGTGGAAATAAAATGTGAATATTGTATCATCCACTGGAACAAACCCCAGTTAGATAAATAAATTCTTCTGAAACTATCACAATATAGCCAACACAGCGTGGTGTAGAACGAACATTTTTAATAGTAAAACTTGGTAAGCGCTTTCACCATTAAGATTTCATCAGACTATACCATTTACTTCCATTTAATTCACTCATAATAATTTCAACTTCACATTCTTCCTTAACATGTTCTGGAAATGTATTTGCTTTCCATTTTCTCTTATTTTCCATTCCTATACTCTTATACACGTTTTCTGCATGTTGTATGACAAGGTTCATACTTTGTGTCAAAGGAAAAAAACTTCAAAGACCAATTCATGCAAGGTTCAGATATGGCATTTAATTACTTGCTGCAAGAAGACAAAAACATGCAGATGCAGGATTTTGCCTAACTACTAACAGGAAGTATGCTCTTCTTATACTGTTATGCAAAATGTTGCTTTCTATAGTTGACGTAATTAAACACAACTTTCTGTATTGTTCTACATCAGATGTTACTCAGATTTTCTGCTGACATGACTGGATTTATGAAAAACATTTGAGAAAAACAACCTGACCTTGGGGGCTTTAGCCCACTATAAGCTTCTGTTGTGTAGTTCTAATACATGTGTTACATTTCAAGGTACTTTTCTAGTTTAGACACAAGTAAACACTGATTGCAGTTCATATTTTCAAGCAGTCTTTGTTCTTATTATCAATAGCTTCTGCAGCTGTGTATTTTCTCACAGCATAAGCAGACCTCCTTATCTAAATCTCATAACATTAATACAAGTGATACATCTATTTATTATTTTCCTGACACAAGCAGAAATGATCTGCTTCCCTGTAAATTTCCAAAGCATAAGCAAAGATTATAACTGCACATATTTCATAACAATATAAGATTGGAAAGCCTCTGCAGTTTGTACAGATTTATGCAGTGTGAAATAGAATAAATGTGTTAACCCTTTTCAAACCTTAAATGTACTAAGCATATTACTAATACATACACTAATACATATTTTTCTAACATTTCCCCCCTTTTAATACTTTATTCTGCTTTCAAAATAAGCATAAACAGTTTTCTTCCCCTAACCTCTTCCTACTCAGGATTTGCAGTTAAGAGAGTCATTCAGTTTAAACTTATGAAAGCATTTTCAATTTTTTAACAGTTCTTCAAACTCAGCACCTTGATATAAGGTTTCTGAAACTGGCATGTCTATAAGGTCTTTGATCAGTCTTTTCATGCAGGGGATGCCACAGCAAACACATACTCCCAGTAGGATAATTCCTACACAAATGGCAATCAGGATGTTCATTAGAATAGTACCCCACCCCCCAAACCATTTCTGGAAAAAGTCCATCAGTGGGTTTGGTCCTGGTTTGGTCATGTCCGATACTTGCTGAATTACCTCAAGGTGATTGTCTATCTCGTGTTTATGGTCAGGAATATACAAACAGCACTTTTCCTGGATTAAAGCGCAAGTACCGCCTCTCGCCGCTAGGGTGAAGTCGAGAGCCATGCAGTTTTGAAGCACTACAGTTCTCATGGCATTCAATTCATCAGTCACCAATTCTAGAGCGGAAAAAGTTGCATTGCTCATCACTTCGAGAAGTTTAGACAGTTTTCTCAGCTCCCAGATTGATTTCACTGCTCCATATGCTGGTGATATGCCTGCCCACGATATAACACTGTCACTCAAGTCCATGTGTGTCAGTTTATATCTATAGAATGATGTTTTTTCCAGCACGCATCGATTTGCCCCACTGGATTTACAGGTTTCTTGACGGGTTTCTCGATGACCTCTCGGACATTCCGAATTTTTCCTCGAGGTAAGACTGCCGTGTGTCATATGGCCGGAACCAGGTAGCCCAAAAAACAACTGCCGGACAAATTCTCAGGTAACCACTTGTATGCTTTCCTACCACATACAAAATAACAATCCTCTACTTTAGTAGTAACTTTACTATGAATATACACTTGCCCTGCATGAAACATTTTTCTATCAATTATAGACAGTTGTTTATAAAGAACAGAATCATGTTTTACTTCATCAGTTGTTTTGTGCATCAATTCAAAAAATGAATCATAGTTTGTATTACAATAAGAACCTGCGTTATTAGCTTTAGTGTAGCATCTATAAGGAACAACCACATTGCAATTGCTCCAACCCACCTGAACAGTATCATTTTTATAAAAACACAGTCCCTTTTTGTGGAACAGACAAGTGCAATGCTATTTTATCTTGTGATGTAACAGTTGATGTATCATAAATCATTTTCCCAGGTCTTGTTGACTCCTACGGGGACTGAAGTCATTAATAACTCCCCGTATGCTGTCGGCAAAGCTGTGCAAATCCAGCAATTCGAAACATTGAAAGTCTCAACATACACATATTTGATGGCCTGGTAAGTGTTAAAGTTTGGGTGCTAGTCTATGAGCAACGCTTCATGTTTATTCAGTTCAGTTTGTGTGGCTGGGACACAGTTAACAGGATGATTATGCAATACTTCTGAGGAAATGGTTGTTCTGCATTCCTGTTATCTCCAACTCTTCCGAGTAGTTTTATTTGGATTTTTCTGGATTCTATAATTTTTGCTCTTGACATGTGACAAAATTTTTGTCCAGTTCAAAGTTTTTAACTAGTTTGCAGTGTGTCAGGTGGATCCACGAGGCTCGCTCTGCGATTTTGACTGCAGTGGGTGTCAACAGAAGCACTTGATATGGACCTTCCCACTTTGGTGACGTCCAATTCTTCTTTTTGATAGCTTTCACCCAGATCCAATTCCCTGGGATCACTGCCACTTCCAATGTTTCGGTTTGTTCTTTATCTGAAACAGAATTTGACTGCAACAGATGTTTAGAATTCAACAAATTTCTCATATATTCGGCTAGTGTACAGTCGGCTTCTTGGTCTGCAGGCATGAGAGGTTTCCACTGGGGTATATAATAAGCCCTTCCAATAGTTTTTCAAAAGGAGTCAATCCTTTTGCAGTCGGAACAGTTCTCATGCTCAACAGTGCCAGGGGCAGACAGTACACCCAATTCTTTTCTGTCTCTGCTATTAATTTTCTTAACTTATTCTTTAAAATTCCATTATGCCTCTCAACTAGCCCTGCAGATTGCGGATGGTATGCACAATGATTTTTTAAAGAAATGCCAAAATGCTTACTTAACTGTTGTATGGTTTGGTTTACAAAGTGTGTACCATTGTCACTGTAGATCCTTTCCGGAATGCCGAATCTAGGGATGATTTCTTTAACAAGGACTTTCGCTACTGTAGCTGTGTATGGATTTTTGGTCGGAAAGGCTTCCACCCATATGGAAAACATATCTACATTGACAAGACAATACTTCTTATTTTCACATTTGTTCAATTCTATGAAATCCATACAGATAGTATGAAACGGATATGGTGGTGTAGGGAAACTCCCTTGCTTGGGCTTTAATGCCCCCTGTGCATGATGTTTGTTACAAATGTGGCACATCAAACAAATTTTTTTAGAATAGTTGGTGAATCCATATGTCGTGAACACTCGGTTCACCAGCTGTACCATCCCCCCTGTTGAGACATGGCATTGCCCATGGCTCAACAAAGCTGCATATCTAAACAAATTAGATGGTAATATTGGTTTCCCTTCTTTAGAGATGTACAGCCCCTTTTCGAGAATTGCTCCTCGTTTTACCCATCTTTGTTTCTCAACTTGTGTAGTGAGTGTCTGCATTGTCTTTAACATTTCTAAGTCTAAAATCTCAGAGGGTTGTATTTCCTCATTCATAAGAAATACTTCTGAAGCTGTCTGCTTTGCAGCTGTATCAGCTCTCGCATTACCTTTTGAAATCCTATCCTGTTGCTTGGTATGAGCTGTGCATTTACAAATAGATACTTTCTGAGGTAACTGAATAGATTCTAAGAGATCTAGAATAAACTGTGCATGATTAATAGGTTTGCCAGTACATGTTATCATTCCTCGGTTTTTCCACTGTTGCGCAAAAACATGTACAGTAGAAAAAGCGTACTGGCTGTCAGTAAAAATGTTCGCACATTTACCCTTTGCTAAGGTACATGCCCGTGTCAAGGCAATCAATTCTGCTGCCTGTGCAGATAAGTTGTGTGGTAAAGGTTTCACTTCTATAATCTCAGTATCAGAAACTACTGCATATCCCACTAGGTTCTGTCCTGCAGGACCCCTTTTGCACGAGCCATCCACGTAGTATGTCACCTCGGCATCATTCAGGGGGACATCCATGAGATCTTTTCTAGGCAGTGTCTTTTGCTCAATCACCTGCAGGCAGCAGTGTGGTGTGCCATCTGCAGGGGTTGGGAGCAAGGTAGAAGGGTTCAAAGTCATGCATCGTTCAATTGTCATATGAGGTTGGCTCAACAATATAGTCATACAGGAAAGATGCCTAGCAGGGAAAGATATGCTACCTTCTCTTGCAGTAAAATAATTGTGACTGCATGAGGCACTCTCAATGTGAGAGGGTGGAATAAAACTACTGAGGCCGAAGCCTGTACTGCCATTGCAGCTGCAACTACCGCTTGTACACAGTGAGGTAAAGACCGTGCCACTGGGTCTAGTTGTGATGAATAGTAAGCAATAGGGCGTTGCTTGTTCCCATGCTGCTGTGTTAACACTGATGTCATATAACCTTGCTTACAATCTACAGTTTGGAAAAAACGTTTATGATAGTTTGGTAATCCCAGAACTAATGAGGACGCTATTAATTGTTTCAGTCTGCAGAAAGCAGATTCTGCTTCTGGTGTCCATTGTAACAAGTCCTGTGCTGCCATAGGCTCTTTATATATCAGGTCAGTCAGTGGTGCAGATTCCAAGGCATAGTTTGGAATCCAGCTCCGGCAAAAATTAGTTGTACCCAGGAAGGACATCATTTCCTTCTTGGTAGTGGGTTTTGGTGCTTGTAAAATTGCTACTTTTCTGTCCTCGTCTAATGTTCTACCCTCTTTGGATATTGCATATCCTAGGTATTTGACTTGTTTTTTCCAAAGCTGCAGTTTATTTTTGTTTACCTTATGTCCTTCAGCGGCTAAAAATCATAATAACGCTATGGTATCTTCTTTGCAATCTTGCTGGGTGGGGGCCGCCAGCAGGATGTCATCAACATAAAGTAAAATCTGACTGCTTCTTGGTGGGGTAAATCCCGCCAAGTTGCTTGCTATTTCTTGTGAGAAGATTGTCGGACTTTCACAATATCCCTGTGGTAGTCACGTATATGTATACCTTTTCCCCTGAAATGTGAATGCAAACCAATACTGGCTCTCAGGGTGTATCAGTATCGAAAAGAATGCATTGCTGATGTCTACCACAGAAAAATATTTCTGTTGAGGTTTTAAATTATTCAACAGGGTGTGTGGGTCTGGCACCGTAGGTGCCCTTGGAATTACTGCGTCATTTACAGCTTATAAATCTTGGACCATACGCCATTCTCCATTTGCTTTCTTAACAGGAAATAAGGGTGCGTTACATGGTGAATCTGGAGATTCCACCAGTACCCCTTCCTTAAGTAAAGCTGCTATAATAGGTTTGATTCCTTCCTCTGCATCTTTTCTTAAGGGATACTGTCTTTTCTGTGGACTAAATGCTGACTTTGGCATGATAGTAACTGGTCCCGCTGTATGAATAAGTCCTACATCTGACTTTCCTGTTGACCAGAGAGTTTCTGATATATTCTGTAAGGCATTCTCTTCCTCCTTTAATAGGAGTGCTAATCAGCTGTCCTTGCTAGACTGCAAGTGCACGGCTGGGTGGGTCTGAGTTATCCAGTTCAGCCTCTGTATTTGTATTCCTTGTTCTGACAGTTCTAATTCTGTCTGCCTTTCCCATCTCATAACTCTTTCTCCCAAGTCTGCCCATTCTATGTTTCTGTCCTTGGTTAAGCTAACATATGGTAATTGATTAGATTTATAAAGTGCAAAGAACTGCTGGGGCAATGAACAGCTGGCTACACTGTTCCCTTCCATGTCCCAGTACAGATTACGTAATATCAATCTGTTTGCACGATTTTTAAACAATTCTTGCTCATATTCTTTATCAGGTCCTGGTGTGTTACAGTAATACAGAGTACAGTGCAACAGGTGCTGTTTGTCAATGTCAAGGGAGGGGAACTTACTGATGGCTATTTTCATTAATTCTTCGGTCACAGTCCCTGGACCAGTCGTAACCAAGTCCTGACTGTACCAATAAAACACTTCACCCTCCAATTGCACTGCAAAGGTATCAATTTGTCAATGTGCTTCCATACCCTGCATGGTCGGAACTACTACTATACCAAATAGCTGCATAAGGTCTCTGCCCAAGAGGTTTACTGGGCATTTTGCAGAAACAATTTTGCTTTTCTGGGTCAATCCTGAAACAGGATCAGTTATTGCAATGCCACAAGAGAGAGGCTCCCGGTACAGCTGTCCATTAGCTGCTTTTACTAGTATGTAATCAGGTGACTCTGAATTTTCTGGCAGTTTGGAGGGATGTATCAGGGTTCGTGATGCCCCTGAGTCACACAAAAATTTAACTTCCCTCCCTTCTACCAAGAGTGTAACTTCTGGTTTTGTGTCTGCTAAATAGAGCTCTAAGCTCAATAAAGTTAGGTCTAATATTTCATTTTCTTCACTGTCACTAACTTCTTGCACTTCCTCTATCCCTTCTGTCACATCCTCTACTCCCTCTATCACATTCTCATTTGTCCTTTCTTCACTATCCCCTTCTAGTGATTCCTGACTATCATATAGTCAGTCCTCACCCTCCTTATCTTCCGTGGTTGCCTTCTTATTTTTCTTGCAATCCCTTGCCAAGTGTCTGTTTTTACCGCATTTAAAACATTCACCCCTTTTCTTTCGCCCTTCAAAGTCCTCTGATCACTGATTAGATTGTTTGTTTCCCTGGGCATTTTTCTTGCCCTTTTTCCCGGACTGTACTACATAAACTTCTGCTCCATCTTCTACAGAAAACACTTGAGCTTTCTTTTTCTTTTTGCTATTAAAATGCCTTTCGGCATGCCTAGCATATTCAAGTAATGACTGTAACTGGCTTGTACGATGATCTACCATGTGTTTTGTAATAAAACTGCTTATGGGTGCAATACTGCCTTTCAAAAATGCATTCTTTAACTGCTGTTCATATGGGGAATCTTATGTCTGATCTTCAGGAACCTGCATTCCACAGTGGTTATTAAAACATTCTAATAGTCTGGCATAATATCTGTCAACAGTTTCACCTTCCTGTTGGATGCATTGATTAATGCAAGTCCAGTCTGTCCTAGGCTTCCATTTCTCAGAGATGCGGTCTGTAAGACCTTTTACTCTGTTGTCTAGCTCTACGCTGCTATGTGGGAGGGGTCTGTGTGCAGCATCACGGGGATTCCAGTTGCCACTAATCATGTGCCAATCTGGTCCCACAATTTGTCTAACTACTTTTTCTACCTCTTCCCCATTTAAATTATAACTTAGCCTCATTCCTTGTAAATCTTCTGAGAACTTTCTAAAATTAACTTTTGGATGGGGAATTCCCTCAGTGGCTTTCTGGATATCTTCCGGCGTCCAAGGTCTATACACTAGAATAGTTGGGTCCTAGCCTTCCTGTCCTGCCTGAGGATTAGGTACTTCTATGAGTGGACATATTTCTTCTTCACCCATAGACTGTGAATTCTTAACCATTTGATATAACTCAATGCCTTCATTCAAGTTACCTGCCCGTGTTCGAGACCTGGTCTCGATGGGATCTCTAATAAAGGGTTTTGCTTTTGTAATGTCTCTATTTTCAGTGACAGCAGGGTATAATGGGGGTGGACTAACCTGTTCACTTGCTTCATATTCTGGTAAGGGAGATGGAGGGGCTGATGCTATTACTAAATTATTGTCCTCCTTATCTAAAAACATCGCTTTTGAATTATTATTCTTTTGTTCCCTACGGTTTACTTCCTCAATCCACCTGTGTGCCTAAGGAATTCCTAAGTGGCATTGCTTTTTTACCCGACCTTTGGAATCAGTTTGGAGCTGTTTGACAAGTTTGATAAGTGAGGATTTTTCTAATTTTGCATTGAATTCATACTTATTAACCCATTTTGAATAGTATTTAATATTGTCAGCGCGCTGCGACTGCATGTATTTTGCATCTTCAGTTAACGGCGGTTTTTGGGGTCTTTTTGTGCAATTATTACCCATTTTATTCTACCCTTTTAATTGTTACATAACCTCTCTTATTTTTAATGTGGTACCACAGAGTTTGTTATAGTCTCTTCAGAATGACTACCTACCTACTCTGTTTTCCCTGATCTATGACAAGACAGTAATTTTTTCTGTCCCTGACTTGTAAAAATACAGTCTTGACAAAAACAATACAAATCTAAACCCTGATCTAAAACAGAAAAAAGTAGATTCACCTTACCTGAGCCTTCGTGACTGATCACCTGGTTCGTGAAAACCCATCCTTCAGTCGCAGATCAGAAAGTGTCTGGCCTCTTTTGTATGACAATTCAGTCGGAGGGCTTTTCAAATAAGAAGAACCAATGTGGCTTCTTCCCCGTACGGTTTCAAGCCACCTGGCCTGTCTGATCCGATGCGAAGTGAGGGTTTCCGGTCCAAAGGACCAATCTGTCAAAGGAAAAAACTTCAAAGACCAATTCACGCAAGGTTCAGATATGGCATTTAATTACTTGCTGCAAGGAGACAAAAACATGCAAATACATGATTTTGCCTAACTACTAACAGGAAGCATGCTCTTCTTATACTGTTCTACAAAATGTTGCTTTCTATAGTTGATGTAATTAAACACAACTTTCTGTATTGTTCTACAGCAGATGTTACATAGATTTTCTGCTGACATGACTGGATTTATGAAAAATATTTGAGAAAAACAACCTGACCTGGGGGCTTTAGCCCGCTATAAGCTTCTATTGTGTAGTTCTAATACATGTGTTACATTTCAAGGTACTTTTCTATCTTAGACACAAGTAAACGCTGATTGCAGTTCATGTTTTCAAGCAGTCTTTGTTCTTATTATCAATAGCTTCTGCAGCTGTGTATTTTCTGACAGCATAAGCAGAACTCCTTGTCTAAATCTCAAAACATTAATACAAGTGATACATCTATTTATTATTTTCCTGATACAAGCAGACATTATCTGCTTCCCTGTAAATTTCCAGAGCATAAGCAAAGATTATAACTGCGCATATTTCATAACAATACAAGATTGGAAAGCTTCAGCAGTTTATACAGATTTATGCAGTGTGAAATAGAATAAATGTGTTAACCCTTTTCAAATCTTAAATGTACTAAGCATATTACTAATACATACACTAATACATATTTTTTTAACACTTTGCTCTTACATTCTTTTTACCTTTCCTTTTACATTTTCATTTATCTTATTATACTAATATCCTCCTTTACTGTTTTACCCAAATATACAGACACTTCCTTCCTTCTCACTTCTATATAATCTCTGCTTAAACATTACCTTATTTTTTCTCAGTTCATTGTATATATTTTGTTTTCTATATCACAGTAAGCTCCTGTATTATTCTTTAAATTCTGTTATACAGTTGTATAAAATTGCCCCAATTTCACATTCTCTTCCTTTCTTACATCATCCTGTCACTGAAAAAAACATTTTTATACTTTTTTTTAAATTCAGTCCTCCATTCAGACCAGTTTTTATAGAAGTCCTTTATGGTTAAATGATCCTTCCATAAATAGAATACTTCCACTCTCCAGTTTCATCCCATAATTTCTCGTTTATTCTTTTTATTCTGTTTTTTTCCCTTCACCTCCATCCATATTGCTAAATGGTCTGAAAACCCCATCACAACTGCATTACTATCTGTTACCGCCAAGCCTTCTGATAATACAAAATAATTAATTAATTTCAGATCCAAGTGCCCCTTGTACAAGTCCATCGACATTTATTCCACAAAACTAACTTGCTACATGTTGTCACATCCTATATTTTTTTACATATTTCTCTTTCTTTTTACATCTTCCCCTTAAACCACAATTAAAGTCCCCTGCAGTTATAATTTTCATGTTAACCACTACATAGTCTAATATTTGAGAAAACAGATTATTTCTTTCCTTTCTAGTTACGTGTGCATATAAGGGTATAATTCTCTCCACCTGACACCCACAACAGTTAACCTTCCCATCCTTAACAACATTACATCTAGTATTTCCACAATTTTTTACACAATGCAACCACTCCAGAACAACTTTCACTTCCTAAGTTCCATATTATACTTCTTTTTTTAAGAGCCATATTATATGCATACTCCACAGTTTTTCAGTTTGCAGTCTTTCTTTTTTTGTCAGGAATCTTACATCCTGTAACAGAATAACATCCCTGTCACATTTAGCATGCCATTTCAGTATCCCTGTCCTTCTTACAGTGTTAATAATACTGCTCACATTTACTGAAAGTACTCTAAAGTTGTTGCATATAATTCTTTTTAAGTTCAGGGTAAATACTTTTAAATTTTTATAGGTTCATAGGTATGCACTAGGCTAATGGCCCAGGAGCCTACAAGCGTAGCCCATAGTATTACCCTGCCATTGTGCTACCTAACCTTAGTTCCCAGTGCCTCTGTCGAGTAGAGCCACTGGAGTGATCCCATCCACTCATCATGATTTCCCTTGAAGAGGGCCAGTGAGGCTCTCTGTTTGACATGTATGAGAAGTTTATTCCATAGCATAGGCAGTCTCTGGGTTATAAACCTGTCCCTCCAGCACGTTCTGTTGATTGTGGTAATGAGGTTGAGGCCTCTAGAGCGTGTGGTGCGGAGGGATTGGGATTTCTTTAGATGTAGCATTTCTAACAAAGCTGGGTCAGACATGGCTTTGTAAGTCAGGCAGAGATTGCCTCTAAGCAGGTGATGTAAGACAGAGAATAGTTGGAGTTTTTTGAGTTTTTAAGGCCTAGAATCCTCTTTGTGAGTTACTTTTGTGGCCTCTCCAGTTGTTGCAGATGTCTAGTGAGGTACATGCCAAATGGGGCATTGTACTCGATGATTGGCTTAATGAGGGAAGAGTAGAGAGAAACCGTGACCTTTTTCTTCCTGGATGCAAAACCCTTAGTAATGAGATGTGCCACATAGAAGGACTTTCTGACCACAGTGGCAGTGTGGTGGTCAAAAGAGAGGTAGCTGTCAACCTGTGTTCCCAGATCTCTTATAATGCCTTCTGTGTTCAATGGACTACCATTGATGTGGTAGTTCCTGGGAACTGGGTATTTCCCAAAGTGGATGACGACATATTTTTTTGGCATGAGCTTAAGGCCATGGTTCTGGCACCAGTCGTTGGTCTCAGTGAGGCGTTTCTGTAGGATGTCAACATCACTTGTGGAGTTAATAATGGCTCCCAACTTGCAATCGTCTGTGAACTTTGTCAGCCGGAGTCCCTTCATGTTAGCCTGGACTTCTGCGAAGTAGATACCAAACAGGAGAAGACCTAGTACCAATCCCTGTGGGACTCCACACGTGACTGGTCATCAGTCTGACTTGGAGTCAACTACTTTCACACTGTGGGTTCTATCTGTAAGCCAGTTTGCAACCCACCTAGTGATATAGGGGTTGATGCCTAGCTTACTGTGTTTTTCTATGATTCCTGAGTGGGGAATGGTATCAAAGGCCTTGGCCAGATCAAGATAGGCTGTATGAACCACCTTGCCTTCAGCCACAGCTCTGGTGACTAACTCAAAGAGGTGGCCAAGTTGAGCAGGCATGATCTACCCTTCACAAAACCAAACTATGTGAGATCCATAGTTTGGAGATTCCGTATATCCTTGTTTATTAGGTCCATGATGATGCATTCCATAGCTTTGCATATCAGACTTGTCAGGCTAATGGGGTGATAGTTTCCAGGGTCTGTAGTCGCTCCTCCTTTGTGGAGAGGGATGACTATAGCAGTGCGCCATTTGGTAGGGATAAAGCCTGAAGTGAGGCTGGGATTGAACAGGGCACACAGGTGAGTGCCAGTTCACTCTGTAGTCAATGAAGAACACAGCCAGGGATATTGTCAGGTTCCATAGAAGCTGTATTCTTGGCCTTGGACAGTGCTGTTTTAACCTGTACAACAGTAATACTGGGTCCCTGGCAATCTACTGGTATTGTGATTTGTCCTTTGGGGGGGATAAAGTTGGCACTGAATCTGTCGACCAGTATATTGGCAATATCTGTTGGCTCGGTATAGGAGGTACCATTGTCCAGTAGCTCAGAGCAAATCTGGGTATATCCATGGAAATTATTTACATAACTATAGAAGGCCTTGTGATTGTCTTTACTATCTGCTGCAATTCTGTTTTCATAGCTAGCTTTAGAGGATTTGATGAGGGATCTCAACTTTTTATTGTGGCTGATAAGTGAGTTTTTCCAGTCTTGGGACTTCACATTATTCCACTGCAGATGTTCTTCGTGTTTCACTGTTGCAGTCATCACACATGGGTTATCTGCCTGCAGGTAGCCCTCATTAGGCCCGAATATCAGAGATTTCATTTTTGTGCGTCGGATGCTGTCACTTCTTCCATGACGTCAGGTCATCAGGGGTATAAAAACAGGCAGCCGATACCATTACATCAGTCTTTCTTGCTGCAGGAGCCTGAAGCAGAAACAGTATACAAATTGCCGGTCAGCCGTTACCTAAATTTTCATGTTCCAGATGAATAACCCTGAAGTCTTCTAAAGCTAAGTACCCCATCGGGAATTCTTTTTTCTTGCTCTAACCGATGTCAGAAAAAGTTAGTAATTGTCTTGCCTGTGGAAAGCAAATACCTCACAGATATTTTCATTCTTACTCCGTCACCTGTTTAGGCCCAGACCACAACATCTCTAGCTGTCAGTTTTGTGCCTTGTTTAATGCCCGGACCATCCTTCATTGGGCTATCTTTGTCGCTAATTTCTTTCACTCTCAATCTCCGTACTCAGATTTGGCTTCGGTAAACCAACCGACTACTGATCTTTCTAAAAAGCCCAAGGATAAATTCAGAGACAGACCGCCGCATAGGTCCAAAACTGCCGATGATACTTCCACTAAGCTAGTCATCAGTTCGGTGGTACTCAGTGAGGTGCTGTTGCAGCCCCTGATACCCACTTCTATGGATTCACAGGCCTCTGCTGAGATCCTTTCGGAGTCCAGTATGCCGCGAGATAATTCTTTGACTATGGAACCTGTGGATGTCTATCTTGGATGGGTCTGCAGCCACTGTGCAGACACCGGCTTCTGAGGGAGTTGTTCGTCCAACCGATGTGCGAATACTACTGACGACTACTTCCTCCTCCAAAACAACCAAGTTTCTTAGGCCCAGAGTACGCACTGCCTAGAAAACCGACAACCAAAGCGCATGCACAGGCACCCATGCCACAAAAACAGATGCTTAGAATGGCTGAAGACCTCATTACCATGATTAGGGGAAGCCAGCCTTCTCCTGCAAGGAGACAAAGAACCAAGTTCCCTTCAGGTTCTACAGACCAGGAGACAGATGACTCTGACCTTTCTGACTATGAAGACATGCCCTTATCCACCTATGAGGATTGTGATGCAGAGGAATCCATTCCCACTGCCTCTCCTCCAGAGGATTTTTCTTTTGGGGAAACCTTGTACACTTTAACAGAGCATTTCCACTGGGAATGCCAAGACTTTCCTCATTCCAAAAAGAGACTGCGAGAATTCTTACAATTGCCTCAGCACAGGCCTTTAGCTATTCCCCCCTGTCCTGGAGGTGGTGGATGATGTTTTCTTGTAATTCAGTGTTAATCCTGACACTTTACCTCTGGCCCTAGGAAACCAGACAGGTACTGCAGATTACCTGATTCTCTCCAGTTTCTTTTCAAGAACCCTACTGCTGACCCAGAGATCATTTCCCAGGGACCTAAAGGTTTTAAGGCTACTACAGCCAAAATTCCTACCCCTTCGGACAGGGATTCCAGGGCTTTGGACAGATGGGGTAAGATGGTATACACCTCTGCAACTCTTGCTATCAGGGCATTGAATTGCCAGTTTCACATGCTAAAATACCAGCAGCATATTGTGGAACTTATTAAACAAAAACTGGTAACCATTCCAGATTGTGCAGAAAATAAAGACATGCAGGAGCTTATGCATTCTGCAAATCAAGTAAGTAAGCATACTTTGCAGTGTGGCTTTGATGTGCTAGAAGCATCTTGCAGGGCAGCGGTCACTGGCTCTGTAATGAGAAGACATGCTTGGCTAAAGGAACAGACCTTGCCAGACCATGTCAAATCTAAATTACTAGACACTCCTTTGACTAAGGACCATTTGTTTGGCACCACAGCAGAAAAAGTTATTAAAAAGATGGAAGAAAAGGCTAAATCTATGCAAACTGTTAAAGATTTCCTACAGGTGCAACCACCAAGATTCAGTAGGCACTTCCCTTCAAAACAATGGTCCTTTCCAGCAACCTCCAGGCCTGCCCAACCGAGGCCCAGGGAAAACATACTACCCAGACTACAGTCTCAGCATATGCAGAGATCTAAGCAATGGAGTGCCTCCACCCCTAAAGCAGGGAGTGGTAAGCCACCTCCTTATGGAAAAAGCACTCAATGACTTTTCAAATCTACTTCCCAGCCCTACCCAATTGCTTGTGCCCCTAGGAGGAAAACTTGCCTTTCATGCAAAAAATTGGATAACCATCACTCAGGACCAATGGGTCCTAAACATTGTATCCCAGGGGTACAAATTTTATTTCCATTCCCTTCCAACCCCAAGCGAGTTTCCAGACCTTCACCCAAACCAGTGGGCAGAATCTCAAAAACAAATACTCTTCCTGCTCAATATCAAAGCTATTCATCCTGTTCCAGCAGAACAGAGGGGTCAAGGTTTTTACTCCAGACTATTCCTGGTATCCAGGAAAAAGGGCTCCTGGCACCCAATCCTAGACCTTTGAATTCTCAACACCTTCCTGGTGGTACAAAAATCCAAGATGCTTACCTGCAACAGCTTCTCCCTATGTTAGCCAAGGATGCCTGGTAAGTCACCCTAGACTTAAAAGAAGCTTATCTCCACATCCCTATAAGGGAGTCATGCAGAAAATAGCTATGTTTCAGAGCAGGATCTATGCATTATCAGTTCTCTGCAGTTCCTTTTGGCTTATCTACTGTGCCCAGGGTATTCACAAAATGCCTGGCTCCAGCCATTGCATACTGCAGGTAGAGAAATATCCAAATTTATCCATACTTGTACGACTGCCTGAGTCAGGCGAACAGTCAGGAATTGCTACTTCAGCACGTGGCATGTGTACAAAGCCTACTCACTTCTTTGGGGTACACCATCAACAAAAATAAATCAAAATTGGTACCCAGTCAAAATACTGTATTCCTGGGAGCAAGCTTGGACACAACTTCCCAGATGGCATTCCTAACTTCAGAAAAACAGGTCTATTTGACAGACTTCTTCAAACTTATGGCCACCAAAACCCAGCTATCTGCAAGAAAAATACTGCAAGCCCTAGGGTTCATGGCCCCATGTATTCTGCTAATTCCATATGCAAGACTGCATATGAGGAAACTTCAATGGTACTTAAAAAGTCTTTGGTGCTAACATTCTCAGGACCTAGAAACAGTCATTCCTATCATACCTTGTCTAAGGACAGAGTTCCTTTGGTGGGCAGAAGCATGCAACCACAACAAGGGTCTGCCTTTTACTCTGCCACAAGCCTCTCAGACCCTGACCACAGACACATCAGGCTATGCATGGGGGGCTCACATGGCAGGCAAATGTATTCAGGGCCACTGGATCCCAAGTCAAATCCACATGCACATCAACCTAAAAAAGATGCTAGCTGTACAGAGTGCCCTGACAGCTTTCAAACACCTAATATCTCCAGGACAACTACTGATATAGCAGACAATACCACGGTTATGTCGTACATCAACAAGCAGGGGGGAACCCATTCTTACCCACTCTGCAGGTTAGCCATGGCCCTGTGGAACATGGCCTTGGACAACCAAGTCAATTTACAAGCTCAGTTCCTGCCAGGCAAACAAAACTCACTGGCAGATGACTTAAGCAGTCATCTCCTAGACCCACATGAGTGGAAATTGGAGCCCAGCACCTTCAACCTTCTTATTCAAAAATGGGGGACCCCAGAGGTGGATCTCTTTGCCTCCCCCAACAACCACCAACTAAGCAAATTCTGCACCAGTACTCCTCACAGCAGAGCCTGGAAGATGGATGCCCTACCTTTCAATGGGAAAACCTCTCAATATATGCCTTCCCACCTCTGCCCCTTCTCTCAAGCATATTACTCAAGATAAAACAAGACAGGCCAAGGACAGTTCTGATTGCCCTGGACTGGCCTCGCCAGCACTGGTACCCACTCCTGCGCTGCCTGACAACGGTGCCACCCTGGCACCTACACCAGACCCCAACCCTGCTTTCTCAGCAGGATGGACATATTTTGCATCCACAATTGCAAACCCTAAATCTTGCAGCCTGGCTTATTCTCTAAATACTCCACCAGCAACGTTTAGAAAACAGGTGCTGGACATCATCCTTGAGGCCAGAAGGCCCAGTACTAGGAAATCCTATGCTGAAAAGTGGAAAAGGTATTGCTCTTTGATTCAGTCCAAAGGAAAGGGCACAGATCTGCCCTCCTTACCTCTAATCCTGGATTACCTTGCAGAACTACTGCACAAAGGCCTATCCTTCTCCTCCATTAAGATCCATGCTTCTGCCATTTCAGCTCATTACAACACTGATCACCTCTATTCTCTCACCCTCTCATCAAACAGTTCCTGAGAGTGGCAAACAACTTAAGGCCACCAAGGAGAGTGCCCTCCCCTGCTTGGGACCTTAACTTTGTACTGGAAAAGTTCATGCTTCCACCTTTTGAACCTGCTGCTTCAGCAGAGCTAAAATTTCTCTCTTGGACAACAGCCTTGCTGCTATCCATCACTTCAGCTAGAAGAGTGTCTGAGTTACAAACACTAGTGGCTGTGAAACCCTTTATTATTTTCCATGCCAACAGGGTTTCCCTCAGGACTAACCCTTCCTTTATGCCTAAAGTGGTGCCCAGTGTGGCTCTCTACCAATCCATCCATTTGCCAACCTTCTTCCCTAATCCTCAAAATAAAGGGGAATGGATACTGCACTCTTTGGACCTGCACAGACAGCTCAGGTTCTATATTGATAGAACTAAGCCTTTCAGAAAAATCAACCAGCTGCTAGTCAGCTTTGCAACAGGGGCAAAGGGCAAGGCCATTTCAAAACAAACCATTTCCAAATGGATAGCACACTGCATCCATTTCTGCTACAAGCACCATGGAAAACCAACCCCACAGGGGGTCAGAACACATTCCACTAGGGCTACATCTACCTCTACAGCATTTCTCAGGGGAGTGCCTACCAGGGACATATTGGAAGCTGCTACCTGGAGTTCTGTGCACACTTTCACCAAGCATTACCACCTTTCTATCTTTTCCAAATCCAGGGCAGGATTTGCTACAGTAGTTTTGCAAGGTCTACTAGCCAGCCCTAACTCTTATCGACTGCCTCCACCCTTCCTCAGCTTTGGGAATCAACCCAAGTGCGATGACTGCAGCAGTGAAACACGAAGAATGTAGTACAGTTGTGTACACTTACCATAAATGTAGATGTTCGAGTGTATTGACTGTTGCAGTCCTGGTTTCCCTCCCTGCAGCTCCCTTGCTTTATCTATATCTGATTTATCCTATCTATGGCTATTGTTACTGCTATTGGTATTTACTTTTTACTGGTGGTGTTTCCACACCATATCCTAGCTTACTATTTGGGGACTGCTGACATTTGGGGCAAGAAATAACTGATGTAATGGTGTTGGCTGCCTGTTTTTATACCCCTGACGACCTGACGTCATGGAAGAAGTGACAGCATCCGACGCACAAAGATGAAGTCTCTGGTATTCGGGCCAACTGATGGGCTACCTGCAGGCAGATAAGCCAAGTGTGATGACTGCAACAGTGAATACACTCGGACATCTACATTTATGGTAAGTGTACACAACTGTACTTTATGTATACTGCAACAGTGAATACACTCAGACATCTACATTTATGGTAAGTGTACACAACTGTACTTTATGTATACTGCAACAGTGAATACACTCGGACATCTACATTTATGGTAAGTGTACACAACTGTACTTTATGTATACTGCAACAGTGAATACACTCAGACATCTACATTTATGGTAAGTGTACACAACTGTACTTTATGTATACTGCAACAGTGAATACACTCGGACATCTACATTTATGGTAAGTGTACACAACTGTACTTTATGTATACTGCAACAATGAATACACTCAGACATCTACATTTATGGTAAGTGTACACAACTGTACTTTATGTATACTGCAACAGTGAATACACTCAGACATCTACATTTATGGTAAGTGTACACAACTGTACTTTATGTATACTGCAACTGTGAATACACTCGGACATCTACATTTATGGTAAGTGTACACAACTGTACTTTATGTATACTGCAACAGTGAAGACACTCAGACATCTACATTTATGGTAAGTGTACACAGACATCTACATTTATGGTATGTGTACACAACTGTACTTTATGTATACTGCAACAGTGAATACACTCGACATCTACATTTATGGTAAGTGTACACAACTGTACTTTATGTATACTGCAACAGTGAATACACTCGAACATCTACATTTATGGTAAGTGTACACAACTGTACTTTATGTATACTGCAACAATGAATACACTTGAACATCTACATTTATGGTAAGTGTACACAACTGTACTTTATGTATACTGCAACAATGAATACACTCGAACATCTTGATTTATGGTAAGTGTACACAACTGTACTTTTCCTCCTTCTGTTGTAGAGTTTGTTTATGGCTGGGGACCACCAGATTGGCTTCCTTTTTTTGGAGGAGAGCATCTTGGTTCTATTGGGTATGGCAAAATCCATGCATTTGTGTATGTGTTTGTACAGTGCATTGGTGTATGATCCCGCGTTCATGCAACTATTCTCCATTTGCATGGGTGCCGTGAAGTTAGCCACTTTTGTTCTTAGGAGCCCAAAGTTAGCTTTAGATAAGTTTTTCATGGTGGTTACCTTTGGGGGGGGGGGGTGTGAGGGATGTAAATTTCCAAGGTGATCAGTTTGTGATCAGATCTAACCAGGGAGGAGTTGACTATTGGTGTAGTGCAATGGTCATCCATGTTAGTAGTGACCAAGTCAAGGATGTTGCTACCTCTAGTGGGGGTAAGACTAAGCTGATCCAGGGCACTGGAATTAATGAATTCCAGGAAACGTTGGGCAAGTGTATTGGTACATTTATTTATTTATTTATTTATTTAACATTTGTTTGCCAGGATAGTCTGACTGGACAACAAGTGTCCGTTTTCAGCAGAGTCCTGGGGAGAAAAACTCCATAAGTTTACAGAGAGAAGAAAAATTTACAAAAGAGACATTACAGAGTAGTAGCATACAAATATAGACTTTACAGCTGTTAGTATACAATAAGAGGATATTCCCCCTTTTGGTTGAAAATACAAGTGTACAAAATATATAATGAGAGTAGATAAGAACCTGGTAGAGCACTGCAAGATATTTCACAACTGAATAAGAGTATATAAATGTTTAAGTTTCCATATATATATATATATATATATATATATATATATATATATATATATATATATTTAAGCAAATATACATGTAAGAGCATATATACATATATATGCATACACATACATACACATATATACATACATGCACATACACATACATACATATATATATATATATATATATATATATATATATATATATATATATATATATATATATATATATATATGAACACACATATATATATATACATACATACACATACATGCACACACACACACACACACACACACACACACACACACACACACACACACACACACACACACACACACACACACACACACACACACACACACACACACACACACACACACACACACACACACACACACACACACACACATACGCACACACGTACATACGCTCATATATAGGTTATTGCTCACACATGGATAGGTATAGTTAGATGGTGTTGTTTGTGTTGTCCAGGAAAGATGGGGTGTAGAAATAGTAAGTGGAAGAGGCTTCAGGCGGTCAATTACAGTTGCTTAGATGGTTGGTGAAGAGGTATGTTTTAAGTAGGCTTTTGAAGAAGGGTGTGGAGTTTTGTAGTCTGAGGTCAGGGGGAAGGTTGTTCCATATTTTTGCTATTTCTTGGGCAAATAATCATTCCCCGGAGTTGTTTTTGCATGTGATAGTTTCAATTAAGGCTTTGTTTGAGGACTGAAGCTGTTTATTTGAATTGTAGAAGTTCAGCATGCCAGTCAGGTCTGGGGTTTTCTCAGGATAGTACAGAATTAGATGAGCTAGGCTGAGTTGATGATACCTTAATAAGTTCGGAAATTCAAGCCAGTGCAAGGCTTGTAGGGAAAGGCAGTGGTGGGATCATGATTTGGCATTAGTAGTGAATCTAGCAATTTTGTTGTAACAGATGGAAAGTTTATTAAGGTCAGTTTTGTAAAGCTTAGTTAGAATTGGGGATGCATAAGGTAGAGTAGATAGGAGGTGGGTCCTGGCTATTGCAATTCAAGATTCGGTGGTTAGATAACTTTTACAGTGATAGAGGGAACCTAGCTTTTTGTGGACTTTAGTGATGGTTGTTGATATGTGCTTTTTGAATTTGAGTTACTGGTCAATGGTAACTCCTAGGAGTTTAGCCTCAGTGCTGGTCAATGATAACTCCTAGGAGTTTAGCCTCAGTGACAGGGGTGATTTGGGTTTTGCTGGCAGAGAGTATAGAGGAGGTAAGGTTCCTTGTTTTAGTGGAGTGGAGTAGCATTAGTTGTATTTTCTTGGGACTTAGTATGAGTTGTGAGTTGTTAAGCCAGTTCTCTATTTCATAGAAGGCTTCTTGGGCTTTTTGTTGGAGAAGTTGGATGTTGGGTGCATTGCATATGAGAGTTGTGTCATCAGCTTATTGGACTATGTCGGCTTTAGAGGTAGCTGAGTGGAGTTGGTTTGTGAAGATATTAAAAAGAAGGGGTCCTAGGACTGATCCTTGCGGCACACCTAAGGAGGTTGGGAGTGGGGAGGGATAGAGAGTTATGCCATTTGACGGATTGTTGGTGGTTATCTAAATAGCTTTTAAACCAGAGGAGTAGTAGTAGTACCATGAGTGGTTTTCCCAGTTAATGGAGGGGTAGTTGAAATCTCCCAGTACGAGAGTGTTAGGTTGGACCCTAATATTCCCCAGGGTGCTTAGGAACATGGAGTGAGTGTCTTGGGACATGGTTGGGGAACTATAACAGGCTATGACCTGATTCACTGTCTTATGCAATGTTAGCTGCACCTGAAGTATCTCTGATGCATTATGTTGGGCTACCAGTCTGGAGGTGTGCGCATCCTTTATGAATATGGAAACACCACTGCCTTTGGAGCTTCGGTCCACATTCTGGGGCCGAAAAGTGTGGAATGAGTTATAGCCTGGTAGTGCAGGGGTGCTTTCTGCTACCAGGTCTCTGTTACAGCACAAATGTTGATGTTCTCCATTTTAAGGAGTACTTTGAGCGAGTGCATTTTGAGATTTAGACTTCTAGTTTTGAGCAGCATGACCCTCAGATTGCATTTGTTTGTAGGTGTTACGGTGGTAATTTGGTCTTTGGAACACTGCCTAAAAAAGGCACTATAGGGGTGGCTAGAGCCTTGGCCAGTATCCAGAAGCCCATGGGTGATAGATGCAGGCCATCTCTGGCAAAGCATCGAGCTCTGTCCATGATGTCATCCCAGGCAGACAGATACTGGATACCCTTAGAATGACACCAGAAACTTAGCCAGTTGTTGAAATCAATCATTTTCTGCTTGTACTGTGGTATCATTGTGAGTGATAGTAGGATGCTGCTCAGGGCTAGGTTGTACCCGCCTGGGCTACATAATCAGACAGCTCCTCCATGTCTCTTTCCATGTAGTCCAGGGAGGTACGTCTCAGGTCATTCACATCCACACCCATCTGACAGACAACTGACTGTTACTTTCTCCTTATTCAACCTAGTGAGTGGGACATCAGTGTGCCTCACTATCGAGTCATCTATGACTAGTGTGCTGGGCATGCCCTTTTGCCTTAAGGGCTTTGGTTGAGTGGCACACTGTTTTGGAGAGTTATGTGTCTTGTCATTAGTGTTGTGTTGTGGTGGTCGAGTGCATTTCTGCCTTGGAGGTCTCTGCTGTTTGGGTAGATTTTTATTGAGAGCCTCAGCAAAGGTGGGTGTGTGGTTTGTGTTTTTATGTGAAGGCAGTGCTGGTGTGTGTTCTGGAAGACTATGTGTTCCATGTGGTGTGGTGAGAGTGTTAACCTTCTCCTCTTGACCAGCTATTCCGGTCTTGGCTGGAGAGTGCGTGGCTTCTAATTTGGATATATAAGTGCATCTCTCACAAGTCTGAGTGTTGGAATGTAAGAGAAGAGTGTTGTCAGTGTACATGAGGCAGTTGCTACATTGCCTCAGGATGCCCAAGTTCACCAGGCTAATAGGAGAAAGCACAGGGAACTGACCTTTAGACATGCCTGGAGGGGTGGCCATTGCTAATAAGTACTAGATTTGTTTCCTTGTAGAACGTTTAGTGCTGGTAGCACTTTTGTGTGCTACAATAATTGCTACAAGAAGTCTGGTAAAGTGCTAGACTAATAGCCTAGTAAAAGTACAGGAGAGGAGAGAACTAGCAGATCTAAGGGAAAAATTGAAGAGCAGACTTTGGCACCTCTCAGAAACTTACAAACGGTCCTGAATACAGCAAACCTGTATCTGGACTAGATTAGTTACAGGAAAGGCAGGAAACAAGTGCAACACGGGCTTTTAAACCAGAAAGTTGAAAGAGATGGAAAAACTGCCCAAACGACCAGTAAACTACAAATTCTGGGCCAGAAACCACCCCTCTTGTGGTAGATAGGCTACCTAGTGCTTACCACTCCCACTGATAAGCTAGAAGGCTTCCCTCCAACACAGAAAGGCTTGGGGGGGGGGCTCAGAAGCTTACATGCAGTCCTGGATACAACAAATCTGTATCTGGACTAGACTAGTTACAGGAAAGGTGGAAAAAGCTTATTTTTACTCTTTCCGATATTGAATATTTTTTTCTAGGCTTCTGTACAAATCCTCCGAATCAGATTTTTTCACTGGCTAGAACTTCACAAAACATTGTGTGTCAATCCCTTCTCCTGCAAACTCTTTCTTCTTTTTATTCTACACTTTCTTCTTCAGCTAGTTTACCCTATCCCACAACCTCTTACTGTCCTTCCTTATGTATATTTCTTCCCCTACTTTTTCATTATATATTGTTTGCTCTTGACATCCAAAAGTGCCTCCCTGTTTTTTGTACACACCATACACTCTGCCACACATCATTTTGCTGCATGTCCTTTCTTTCTTAACACTGGTTACATTGCTCCTTGTCATAATCATTAATCAAATGAGAAAAGTTCCCACAAAAGAAACATGATTTAGGCTGGCCAACATATCTTAGTGTCCCAACGTGACCAGTCACAAAAATGACATTTGCCAGATGTTTTACCATTTTATTCACATTTCAAAACAGCTTCCAATCTCCACTCTCCATTCCATAAGTATCCTTTGACTCTAACTTGTGTAATGTTATCAACAGCTTCTCATAAATCTTGCCTGCATTTTTAACATCATTTTCTTCCAGTTAATCAGTTCTAAACTGCAAATAATTTTTTAGCATTTAAGTTACTACCAGAAAACTAATAATTGCTCCATGGATAAATGTCTTTCTTTTTTGTCACACAGTTTCAGAAATACCATCATTAGTCCCTCAGAATTAGATATTAAGTCACAAAAAATCTCTGTCCCTATATGTATTTCCCCTGTTGAATGTTTTTCTTGGATTTATGTACAAATAAACCTTGATTATATATATATAAGACTGAGTTTCCTGAGCTTTAAATCCCAGAACAATTACCAGATTGTGCCATACATAATATCTGTCCATTACAGTCTAATTTTTTTGTTATTCTCACAGCTGATCTTTTCTTCTTTTTAAAAACAGTTTTACTTACAGATTGTAACTGCTGTCCTGTTTTACCTGCTGTTAAATGCTTCATTCTCTGCTGACGCATTCCCCTTTTACATTTTGTCACTGCTGCATACGTTTTAACTGCTGCATTCTCTACTGCCATGTGACCCGGTTCCACATTACCATCCTTAGCACTTTATTTATTTATTTTATTTTATTTTACATTTGTTAACTGGGAAAGTCCAACTGGATACAGGTCTATTTTCAGCGGAGGCCCGGGGAGAAAAGCTCCAAATGTACAAAAACAAGTGTAAATACAGTGAAATTATTACAGTGAGTTATCACAAAACAGATTTGTTTAACAATATGTACACACAGGTACATGTTTTTCTCACATACACACAGCAAAGGTTGGAAGCAAGTAGCTGAGAAAGAAATAGTTAAAGCTTTCATCTGAAAAAGGAAAACACATATATTAAGGTGGTTATCATACATGGTGTAGTGTTAATCTTAAATCTTTCCAGTAGGTGGGTGATACACAGAATTTTAAACAGTTAGAGAGTCAGAGTTTTATTCTTGTAGTGAGGTTCTCATTTATGAATTATGTTTGAGTGGGGGTTAGTCAGGGTTTGTACAGGGACAAAGCCCCTGCATTTTTAGGTATTTCCTAAGGGATGTTTTGAACTGGGATAAGGATGGGTCAGTGGTGAGTTCAGCAAGAAGCAGGTTCCAGTTTTTACCGGCAGAGTTGGAGAATAGTGATTCACCAGATGAATTGCTAGTTTTAACAGTTAACACTAGCAATTTTTTGGAAGAGCGAAGGGATTTTATGGTACTCTAGGGGGTAATAATATTTTTTCGTATGGATGTACTGTCTGGTTGGTAGAGGATTTTGTGAACAACTATTAGTTGGTTATATTGCAGTTGATAGGGTAGTTCAAGCCAGTCTAACGACTGAAGGTTAAGGCAGTGATGGGTTCTATAAGCTGATCCTGTGGCAAATCTGGCAATGTTATTGTAGCACCTAGTAAATTTATTGAGTTTTGATTTGCTTAGGTTTATGAAGAAGGGTGAAGCATAAAGAAGGGTTGATAGCAGATGTGTACGGGCAATAACAGTTCTAGCAGATGGGGTTAGGAATGGTTTAATCCTGTATAAAGAGCCTAATGTTGTATTAACTGTTTTAATAGTTTTGTCAATGTGAGCATCAAACTTGAGGTTGTTGTCGATGACCACTCCCAGTAGTTTAGTACTAGGTTCTGGGGAAATTATGGTACCATTGTTAGATATTATGGTGAGAGGTGGTGAGAGGACCTGGTGACCAGTGAGCCAGTTCTCTACTTTATTGAAAGTGATTTGGGACAAGGATTGTAAATCTGTGGGGGAGGTGGCAGAGCAGATTAGGGTTGAGTCATCTGCATACTAAATAGAAGCTGCATCAGGGATGACTTTGTACAGGTCATTAATGAATATGGAGAATAGGAGGGGACCTAATATAGATCCCTGTGGGATTCCAAGGGTGACTGGTAAAAGGGATGATATGTTATTCTTCCATAGTACAGCTTGTTGTCTGTCACTTAGGTAAGAATGAAACCAGGCAATTGGTAGGTTGTCTATGGAGAGTGACTTTAACGTGTTTAAGAGCAGCTGGTGAGTTACCATATCAAATGCCTTGGATAGGTCAAGGAAGAGGGCTGAGGAGAGCTTGTTGTCATTACGGTTTTGATTTATTGTAAGGGAGAAGGAGAGAAGGGCTGAGGTTGTACTATGACAAGGTCTAAATCCGTGCTGGGAGGGGGCTAGGAGAGTGTTTTCATTCAGATAGGCAAGAAATTGCTTGTGGATACATTTTTCCATTATTTTTAGAGATATTAAGTCACAAAAAATCTCTGTTCCTATAAGTATTTACCCTGTTGAATGTTTTTCTTGGGTTTATGTACAAATAAACCTTGATTATATATAAGACTGAGTTTCCTGAGCTTTAAATCCCAGAACAGTTACCAGATTGTGCCATACATGCATTTAAAAAAGTTATCTGCCATCTCACCCCAGGAAACAGCAGAACTGTCATCTGGATCATCCTGCTCAATTACTTTTAACAGAACATCATCTGTAAGCCCTGCTGATGCCAGTTTTGTTTCCTGTGCCACTCCAATGGACCCACTAACTTCATTTTCCATGAAGACAGCTAAACACTGCTCATTTGTATCACCCACCACACAGGAATCTTTATCTGTATTCTGATTCTCCATATCAAACACATTTTTCTGCAAATTCTCACTTCCCACCTCCAAGATCTCCATTGCTTTTCTTTCCTCCTCCATGTTGCTGTTTCCCTTAGGTTTATTTATTGCTGTTGTAGCAGCCCTCCAGCACCATGTAGCATCTTTAAAGTTACCAAATTTCTCCCAGTAGTATAAATAGCATCTTGAGTTTCTCCCAAAAAGAGGCCACTAGCCTAACAGGATTAACCTAGTCAACAAAGGATAAAAATAAATAAATAAGTCTGAACATTTCCAGGTATGTGTGATCATGCATTTTGACGGTGCAGTAAGTGGGATAAATAAGATTGTAGTGGATAGGCATGTTTTCTGTAGTTTGCAGCAGACTTAAAGTGTCACAGACTGCAGTACAATGTATGAGCCACTCAGTCAGGCAATCAGAAAATGAATCGGTAACTAACTATAAATGTATTTGTATTCAAATGAAAAGAGAAATGAAACAGGATGAGATTTGTAGTAAAGTTTATAATGCTTTGCATACGGTGCAATAACAATGCACTGTATTGATGTTGCTACACTGTGGGAGGGTGGCCTAATGATTAAGTTGTTTGCCTTGCAAGCACAAGGTACTGGGTTTGAGTCTCACAAGGGATAACTGGCTAGGCTTAAAATGGCTCGCAAGGGCAGTTAGCCTAGTACTAACCTATGAACCTATGCCAAGCTGTGTAATAACATAACTGTAATAAATAGTTGTCTAGAGATGATCACTCTTATGAAGAAAATCAGTCAATGATAACCTACAGTAAATATGTTTGTGTTGTACATTGACTGCATTAGTGCTCAAAAGAAATATGTTCATTAAACTTATTAGACTTCTCAGGAAGACAGAAGTTCCACCTACATGTGGGACTAGGTACTGCAGGCAGTACTTGATGAGTAGCCAGACTGCCTGCAGTACGGAACTACATATGCAAGTGGAGCTATACTGCAGATTTTGGGAGTTGACGGTGGGGCCTGGGACCATGCACTTACATGGTTTGGTGTAATGGCTCACATTGTTCTGTTTTCAGAAACAGATTTAATTTGTTGCTGAACTAGTGGCTTTGCAAACCCATCTCTCGTTCTTGATGGGGATAATGCAGGTCTGATGGCAATGCCACCCTAGAGGTGGAGCTCCTGTACTGCACACCCCCATGGCCATTCAGAGCCAACCTCTATGTCAGTCCTTCCTTCTTGACAGCAGTACTAGGTCTAACCCACAGGTGAAGTTGCTACACTAACTATTGACCAAGTTCTTAAGTACGTTTGGGCTATGCTCAGAACAGAACATGAGATTCAATAACATAGAATGTTATATAATCTCAGCACCTGTTGCTGGCATAGTGAGACTCCCTTCAAATTATTACCAAAAGGTTTTGAATTGTACACTTTGTCCCCTTATCACAGCAGTTGCTGAGCATACAGTACATATAAACATATTTTTAAACTTAATAAGTATAGGTGCATTGATGTAACTAAAGTAAAAAAACACATATTTTAGAATCAGAAAGGCCAATTTGCATGAGACCATAATGACACCAAAAAGAATTGGTGAAAAAAAACTTTGTGTATAATTTTATACTTATTTTGTATTAGTTAATTTCGTAATTTATTCTAAACACATCTATGATCAAATGACTTGTAGTTTATTACTTCCTTTGCAAACTATATTCTGTTATCATTGTGTGTAACATTTCTCATCATTGTGTGTAACATTTCTCATCATTGTGTGTAATATTTCTCATCATTGTGTGTAACATTTCTCATCATTGTGTGTAACATTTCTCATCATTGTGTGTAACATTTTTCCTTGCTACTTCATTTCCCAGTTGGGCATTTATAGTTAACACATGCAATAAATAAAATAAATGTCCAACGTCTGCATCCCTTTGGTATCTCATGCTGGGAAAGGAAGAAGGGAGAAGGCTAGGTATGTGTTCCTGAAGGGTGGGTTATGACTGAGTCTGCTGTGCTGGGTTTGATTCCTGGTGGGGTGCGGGTGACTGAGAGCCTTGGGTCTACATTTCTGGGCTGGGAACCAAGAGTGCTGCTTTACATTCTATTGTGGTGCATTATGGAAACTGCCAAGTACACATTCCTAAGATATGTGACTGAAAATGGTGTGTGTAGATTCCTGCAGTGTTTGTGATGTAAACTGGTGAGTACACATTGCCAGGCTATGTGAATGAAACTGACAGGTGGACATCGCTGGGATATTTATGATGGAAACTGCTGAGTACAGATTGCTGGGGTATATGACTGAAAATGATGGATATAGCTTTCTGAGGCATTTGTGATGGAAACTGCTGAATACGTTGCTGGGGTATGTGACTGAAACTGATGAGTGTACTTCCCTGTGGTGTTTGTGATAGAAACTATTGAGTACGCACTCCTGAGATGTGTGACTGAGACAGATAGGTGTACAGTCCTGAGGGTGCTCAAGATTGTAGGGTGTCTATTCTGGGAAGGGTGAGTGCATTACTGACCATTGTAGCTGCATTCTTAGGTGAATTTTGAGTATCTGTGACATTTCTGGTGGGTGTGTGACTCCCACAGATGAGTATATGCTCCTGTGGTGTGACATGTTGTGGACTGCTGGGTGTGACTGACATAGGTGAGTATACATTCTTGGGTTATGCTAGGTGTCTATTCAGGTGCTGTCTGAGTTTGTTGGGCATGCATACCTGGGGGTTCACAACTGACACAGCCAACTGTACATTTCTGGAGGTGTCAAACTCAGACTGATGAGTGTATATTTTCTTGGGGAGGGGTGACATTACTGAGACAGCTATGCATTCATTCTCATAGTCTATGTGATTTGGGCTGCTGAGCATGCATTCCGGGAAGGGGGGGGGTCACAGAGGCTGCTAAGTTAACTTTGTTAGGCTTTCTAACTGACGCTGTTGGCATTTTAGAAACAAAAACAAGAATCAAATGAAAAGAAACCTTTTATTTTATTTTATTTTATTTTATTTTGGAAATTTAAGGAATCCAAAAGATGCAGACTTACTGGAGTGGAGGAGATTCAGGGGAAAACAAAGAGATAGCTCTTATGGAAAGGGTACTGGGAGATTAGGACATTCTGCCATGGGAACATTAGTCTGTAAGACTGCCCATCATGTTAAAAGATGAAGTGGCAATATGAAGGGAGGGTAAGTCTAGAAAGGGGTATAGTGGTAATCGTAGCTGCATGATAAGGGACGTTACACAACTGCAGAGGCAAAATATGCTGTGAGATATCTGTGCCAAACTGGTCCCAGTTTGTCTGTGTCTTCGCAAAGTACGTCAGATTCATGAAAGGTGATTTAATCATCACCATGTCAAATACTATAAAACACTTGAATCACAGCAGCACGCATAGATGCATGTTTTATTTTGCATGATTTTAGGAAGGTTTGCTTTGCCTGTAGAGCCTCTGTAATACTCAGTCAGTTTGTCAATAAGGTTTAGCTTATTATGGACAAGAGGCTTTATTCTGAGTCTTTATTTAATCCAGACAAATCCTTCCATCTTAGAAAGTTCTTAATGCTGCAGTGACACAATGAAACCTTTGTGCTTTTGACATTTCCTTGCAGCAGTCAATCTAGTTATCTAAATAACAGGCGGCAGTTGTCAGAGGATATGAAAAATAAACACACACGCGTGAGCACACACACACACACACACACACACACACACACACACACACACACACACACACACACACACACACACACAGTTTCTTGGAGGAAATAGCTGCAAACTTGCATTCCAAACATTCTAACGCATGTATTTGGGTCAGTGGTGCTAGGCAGGTATGCTTACATTCCACTAAGGGACCTCTTACTAGCTGCAGTATTGATGCCATTTCACTAACAGGGGAACTTCAGCTCCTAAAGCATGCTGTATTAAAGTGACACTCTTCCAGGTGGGAATATGTCTTATGAGTCATAGAAGCATCCCAGTAGGTCAAGCTGTCCAAGTTTTTCCTGTCTTTTGATGCCTTTCAGTGCTGATCTTCATTAGAGGTTAGTTCTGTGAACTAAATTCAGCTATCTGCTCTGTCCCATTATACTGACTGTTAGTGGTGTAAACATGAAAACAAAAATGTTGTGGAAACATCCACACTGTCACTGAATCACTGTGTCCAGGTCTTCCCTCTGTGTTACAAATATTACATGTCTGCTACATGAGACAAAATGCCTGTTCACATTAGGTACACAACTATTAGGTACACAACTATTAAACGTATTGTCCCTTGGATATGCTGTACTCGTCAACCACATTTTTATATTCCATCTTACTGCTCTGTCATGTTTTTTGTGATTCTGCTAACACAGTTAGCTTCCAATCATTGCTGCATTATATATTACTGTATTTTGTACTCATGTTAAGGTTGTCTTCATTTACCATTAATTGTTTTTTTTCTGGAGGTAAAGTGTATACACCCCCCCCCCCCGACACAATCCCTGACTGCTCTTTTAATTCTTGTGAAGGATGTTCTAGCAATGTGGCTCAGCAATCTCTTCTGTTGTTCCTCCATCAATTCCTGCCAATAAGTGCTTACAGTAGAGCTTTAGGTACAGTGAGGTCTGGCACCTGACACTAAAACCGCATTGCTGTGTGGTTTATAAGGTAACCTGGTCATAGTAGGGGAGTTGCACTCCCTCACAAAAGCCTGAATCTGTTCCTCTTAGCACCATTTTGTTTACATCACTATATGTACAAAGTAGCCATGATCATCACGGCTATCCCTGCCCACAGGCTTAATACGATAACACATCTGTGTCCCCATGCTCACTGTTTCACCAGGGTCCAGGATCCATTACACTCCACTCCATGGAAATTAAACTGTTTTTTTTTTTTATTCTGTTTGTGCAATTACCTTAGTAATGCCTACCAGTGGTGTGGATCTGGCATTGAACCCAGGTCACTGGTAGCACAGACACATGTCTCGTGTATGTGTTTTCAGACTAGCTCATGCTGCAGATCTTTTGTGTGTCCATTATAATTTACTTCCTGTATCCTCATCATACAGTGTATTTGCCAAACTTTTTCTCAACTACATTTTGCACCTCTTTGTCCCATTGCAACTCATGTAATCAGAATGTGTTACATAATGTTTCATTTGTATCCCATTCTTACTGTGCTCTGTATTTTGACACTTAATTGATTTCTTTTTATGTAACCTGTCAGCCTGTGTCAGAAATGGCATTGATTACTACACCACTTGACAGATTTGAAAACATAACCATTCTGCACACATTGGTAGTTGCAGCGTACATGTGACACCATCATCATCTTAAACTCATAAACAGTACCTTACAGATCACCCTGCAAAACAAACCTAGCCTCATCCTATTTGCTTCCATCCCTTTTATATGCCTTACCTATCCTTACAAACCTAAGCTCTACACTAAAATCCTACTAGTCTCCTGTTAAAACAAAGCAGTTACATTTTGTACCAACACTGCACAGTGAACCCACCCTGCCAAGCCTTAAAATAGCTAAACTGATTAGAGGTTAACTGCATAACATATTCTCAGCTAGTTATGGCATGCAAACTGATATAATATCCTGGAAAATGCCATGCATTAAAAAAATATTATTGCCCTACACCATCAAAAGGGCCCTCTGTTCTGGTGATAAATGTCTGGTCATCACTACTAAAGCAAATAATTCATTGAGGGGACTCACTATACTCCTGTTACATCTACAAACTCTGGAACACCATCCCTACACAAGTAAAAATGACTGACAAACTCCCAAGCTGTAAAATCCAGTTCAAACAATACCTTACCCACTCCTGGCCATGCTCATATTCTCTGGTAAAAGCACAAACTTCTTATTGCTTATGACTAACTTTTTGCCCCCCTCTACTTGAATCATTACACCCCTAACAACTTTCCCTCCTTCACTTGAATCCAGAGCCTGTCTTAGCAATTGTGGGGCCCAATTTGCAACATTTTGGTGAGGCTCCTCATCTACCACCCCATCCCTCCCTCCACTTGCTGTTTATTGAACTTAAGACTGTTTCAGATTAGGTAACAGGAATGTCTGCTATTACTGAGTATTAAAATAAAACAATATGTTTTTTGATAGGAGGGAGGGTGGCCTAATGGTTAAGGTGTTTTCCTTATAAACACAAGGTGCAGGGTTTGAGCCTCACAAGGGATAATTGGCTAGGCTTAAAATGTCTCGCAAGGGTAGTTAGCTTAGTACTAACCTATGATAGCTTATATTTGTTATACGACATGTTAAAACAGTGGTAAACTTCTGGATTGCCCATCATCCAACATTTCCTGTAGTTCCTGTCTCAGGATCTGCATAACTCAGTCAGGCAAACTGCAAGGGGCATCTCTGATGGGTCATTGAGGTCCTGTTTCAACATGGAATGTCACCAGATGGGTGCCCCCAGCTTAGCATTAAACATGTCCCCAAACTCTGTAGTTCTATAGTACTGCCTGGATCACCTGAACATGGGTAGGTAATAGCTGTACACTTTCCCCTTGTTATCCCTACAATATGTTTTATTTTATTGCATTTTATTGTTTTGGTATTTTCTGTCCTTTCCTACTTTCCCCTCATTTGACTTCGATGTCTCGTGTCCACCAATTGCACATACTGCATATTGTATATTTTCTGCATAGGAACATTATACTGTATGATGTTATGATGGAGTACACATATACTTCTTACCTGTTTACTCATTTCACTGACTAAATTTCTGTATCACATCTACTTACGGTTGTATTCATTTATGTTGCATGCTATCCTGACATACTTCTCTGCTGCTTGCTCTAACATTACCATTGCTGCATTGATATTAAAGTTTACTTCTTTAATTATTTTCCTGTTTTAACACTTTCAGCAAAGTAAATGATTTTTCTATCTACCTTCCACCACTCAGCACATACATTTCATGTTTCACTTTCCATTATGATTTTTTTGGTAATATCTGTGATTGTAGCAAGCATTTCTCTACTAAACTGCTGAATTGATAACATTCTGTCACAAGTCTTAGTGACCAGAAGTTGCCTCACATCACAATATTTGCATTTTTTTATGCTTACTAGTGTTTGTTGTGATGCTATCTGAGCCTGACTTGTCACAATTATTTCTTATAACTTGATTCATTAACAACCATTCAAAATCCACATATCAGCAAGAGAAGCAAAGAAAAAACAGTATTGCTGTTTCAGTCTTCAAAACAAGCCTGGTCTTAAGTTTGTATACAGTAACTGGAGTTATAAACAAAACCAGATGGCTAATCTGACTTGTTTTGAGTTGAAAACAGTTTTGTTGCTGAGCATTTAGCAGCAGCAACTGACTACTGTGGGAGTGTGAGCAGCTAATGCTGTGCGCCATACAAGTGGCATGTAGCTGAAGTTACTAATAATCCTAACTACTCTGGTAGCAGCTAACGCTGTGCGCCATACAAGAGACATGTAGCTGTGCTTACTAATAATCCTAACTACTCTGGTAGCAGCTAACGCTGTGTGCCATACAGGAGGCATGTAGCTGAAGTTACTAATAATCCTAACTACTCTGCTAGCAGCTAATGCACTACGCCATACAAAAGACATGTAGCTGCAGTTACTAATAATTCTAACTACTCTGGTACCAGCTAACACTGTGCTCCATACAAGAGACATGTAGCTGCAGTTACTATTAATCCTAACTACTCTGGTAGCAGATAACTCTGTGTGCCATAAAGGAGGCATGTAGCTGTGGTTATTAATAATCCTAACTGCGGTGGTGGTGCTGCGGTAGCGTTGTCGCCTCACAGTAAGATGGTGTCCTGTTCGATTCTCAGCTAGAGCGTCTTCTGTGTGGAGACATGCGTGAATGGGCGTACCTTCGTTGAAGGTTGTGCATCAAGGTCGGCAATTCGGCACGTAAAACTCTACTGCCAATCATTAGCGGACCAGAGTTCTGATGTGGCGACCCCTAACCGGGAAAAGCCGAAAGACACAACAACAATTCTGGTAGCAGCTAACACTGTGCACCATACAGGAGGCATGTAGCTGGGGTTACTAATAATTCTAACTACTCTGGTAGCAGCTAACGCTGATTGCCATACAGGAGGCATGTAGCTGAGGTTACTAATAATACTAACTACTCTGCTAGCAGATAATGCTGTGCACCATACAAAAGACATGTAGCTGTGGTTACTAATAATACTAACTGCTCTGGTAGCTAGTCAACTAGTAGGACTGTAGTGTCTCTCTTAGGCATGTAAAGTGTAATGACCTTGTCAAAGCATAGTACAGGGCTCTGTTGGGCCAAATTGGTCCAACTGGTCTCATAATGCTGAGCCTGCTTGAATCAATACACCCTGTCCACCTCCCTCTTAAACAGTACTTCTCATCTTTCTGTTTTTCTAACTGCTCCCATCCACCACTCTAACCCCTCTCATGCATCCCCTGTATACCTAAGTTCTAAGCCTTCTAGATACACCAGTTATTTTAGTAAAAATCTGTCAGAGTTGTTAAAATGAAGCAGAGCTAAAAATCAGTGCTGCTAACTGCTCACCATCTTGGCCATGTCCCCTTCCCAGCATGCATTTTCTGAGTAATAAAAACTACGAAACTCTGTTTGGCATTACTGAGTGACTGTACTCTTCACTGAACTACTAGAAAATCCAAACATTTATGGGGGCAGGACAAATATATGAGGCAAAATCATAGGCAGTTGAGCGATGTGCCTGCAGACAGCCCTATGGAGCGGGATGTGTGTTTGGTATCACCAAGCCTACACATGTATGGGAACATGCACACCTTGAGGGAAGGCCTATAGACCCTTGCAATTATGTGAGTGTGCATCTCAATGACCACAAGGATGGGGTTAGGACAAAATGGTAACTGTTGCAGATGAGGCTTTTGGATGAGAGGCTGTTAGGTAGCTCTCCACCCTAGGGACACTGAGGATTTTCTTGTAAATATTGGAGGCCCTAATTTTAAAGGGATGAAGCCAGGCCCTCACATCACTGAGATGAAGGAGCCCTATAACCTGTAGGGTTGTCCAGGAGCACATGCAGTTGAAGGGGTCAAACAACTGCTTTGTGTATCTGGATGGCAATCCACACTAGTTGGTTGTTATCCCTGCTAATGATCTTTTGTAATGAGGGAGCAAATAGGATTGAGAATATATGGGAAGATGGCTGAAGACTGGCAGACATAGCGGGGTAAATATTTAGAAAAAAAGTATAGAATCAGCTGCTGTTACCCAGACTCAAACAGTGAAAAAACTAATAATAAGTTCATAGACAGTTACTGGGCATGCTCACTGGAAGGCCACTGAGGAACCTTTCTCAACTTCTCAGCTCTTCCAGAGCACTGTCTGGTTAAGTGACTTTCTAAGAGCCACACAGTAGGTATACGGTAGCTGAGTAAACCAAACGCTGGACTACAGGAAGCAGCCTGCTACCAGCTCATATCCTTACTCTTCTGCATTAACTGCCAAATAGAAAAGTTAGAAGAAACTTATTTTAACTCATATAAAGGCAATCAACATAACTATAAATCACACAGCAAATAAGATGGAGAATGGATAGTAGAAAATAATTACAGAATGTCTTTTCAAGTACTAAGTTTGCCTTATTTTAATAATGATATAAATAGTCATTATCTAAGCCCACTACAGTCACACTGCATATTATGATTTCATGTTTATGTTGTTAGAAAAAACATAACCTTAGATGTCAGAATGAAACTTTTGATTGATACAGTAGGAGAAAACTTCATAAATTATTTGAAACATTTGCTGCCAGTACAGACACATATTGTGCTATAAACGTACAAGCTAAAACAATGAATCTAAAGGAAATATACTACTTCAATATATAAATTCAGAAATGCAGAACAACAGCAGATCGAAAGGTTAAATGCATAATATACAACATTAGAATAACTAGCAAAAAAATGTGATTATGCATGTGTGAATCAATAGTTTAACAACACAAATGATATAACGGTGCATGTCAGTTAGGGTACATGGAGAGCAGTGTTTCATGAAGATGTGGTTTTTCACTGATTACTGGACAACGCTATTTCTTTTAAACTATTGGAAGGGAAAGCAGAAAGTCAAAGAGTAAAAGCATAAATAGTATGAAAAAAGGAAAGCTCAAAATAATAACAACATACCGACATCACTGGAATAGTATGAAAAAAGGAAAGCTCAAAATAATAACAACATACCGACATCACTGGAATAGTATGAAAAAAGGAAAGCTCAAAATAATAACAACATACCGACATCACTGGAATAGTATGAAAAAAGGAAAGCTCAAAATAATAACAACATACTGACATCAGTGGAATAGTATGAAAAAAGGAAAGCTCAAAATAATAACAACATACCGACGTCACTGGAATAGTATGAAAAAAGGAAAGCTCAAAATAATAACAACATACCGACATCACTGGAATAGTATGCAAAAAGGAAAGCTCAAAATAATAACAACATACCAACATCACTGGAATAATATGAAAAAAGGAAAGCTCAAAATAATAACAACATACCGACATCATTGGAATAGTATGAAAAATGGAAAGCTCAAAATAATAACAACATACTGACATCAGTGGAATAGTATGAAAAAAAGAAAGCTCAAAATAATAACAACATACCAATGTCACTGGAATAGTATGAAAAAAGAAAAGTTCAAAATAACAACAACATACCGACATCAGTGGAATAGTATGAAAAAAAGAAAGCTTAAAATAACAACAACATAGCGACGTCACTGGAATAGTATGAAAAAGGGAAAGCTCAAAATAATAACAACATACCGACGTCACTGGAATAGTATGAAAAAAGGAAAGCTCAAAATAATAACAACATACCGACATCACTGGAATAGTATGAAAAAAGGAAAGCTCAAAATAATAACAACATATGGACATCACTGGAATAGTATGAAAAAAGGAAAGCTCAAAATAATAACAACATACCGACATCACTGCAATATTATGAAAAAAGGAAAGCTCAAAATAATAACAACATACCGACATCACTGGAATAGTATGAAAAAAGAAAAGCTCAAAATAATAACAACATACCGACATCACTGGAATAGTATGAAAAAGGAAAGCTCAAAATAATAACAACATACCGCCATCACTGGAATATTATGAAAAAAGGAAAGCTCAAAATAATAACAACATACCGCCATCACTGGAATATTATGAAAAAAGGAAAGCTCAAAATAATAACAACATACCGACATCACTGGAATAGTATGAAAAAAGAAAAGCTCAAAATAATAACAACATACCGACATTACTGGAATAGTATGAAAAAGGAAAGCTCAAAATAATAACAACATACCGGCATCACTGGAATAGTATGAAAAAAGGAAAGCTCAAAATAATAACAACATACAGACATCACTGGAATAGTATGAAAAAAGGAAAGCTCAAAATAATAACAACATACAGACATCACTGGAATAGTATGAAAAAAGGAAAGCTCAAAATAATAACAACAAACCAACATCACTGGAATAGTATGAAAAAACGAAAGCTCAAAATAATAACAACATACCGACATCACTGGAATAGTATGAAAAAAGAAAGCTCAAAATAATAACATACCGACATCACTGGAATAGTTTGAAAAAAGGAAAGCTCAAAATAATAACAACATACAGACATCACTGGAATAGTATGAAAAAGGAAAGCTCAAAATAATAACAACATACCGACGTCACTGGAATAGTATGAAAAAAGGAAAGCTCAAAATAATAACAACATACCGACATCACTGGAATAGTATGAAAAAAGGAAAGCTCAAAATAATAACAACATACCGACATCACTGGAATAGTATGAAAAAAGGAAAGCTCAAAATAATAACAACATACAGACATCACTGGAATAGTATGAAAAAAGGAAAGCTCAAAATAATAACAACATACCGACGTCACTGGAATAGTATGAAAAAAGGAAAGCTCAAAATAATAACAACATACCAACATCACTGGAATAGTATGAAAAAAAGAAAGATCAAAATAATAACAACATACCGACGTCACTGGAATAGTATGAAAAAGGGAAAGCTCAAAATAATAACAACATACAGACATCACTGGAATAGTATGAAAAAAGGAAAGCTCAAAATAATAACAACATACTGACGTCACTGCAATAGTATGAAAAAAGGAAAGCTCGAAATAATAACAACATATGGACATCACTGGAATAGTATGAAAAAAGGAAAGCTCAAAATAATAACAACATACGAACATCACTGGAATAGTATGAAAAAAGGAAAGCTCAAAATAATAACAACATACCGACATCAGTGGAATAGTATGAAAAAAGGAAAGCTCAAAATAATAACAACATACCGACGTCACTGGAATAGTATGAAAAAAGGAAAGCTCAAAATAATAACAACATACCGACATCACTGGAATAGTATGAAAAAAGGAAAGCTCAAAATAATAACAACATACCGACATCACTGGAATAGTATGAAAAAAGGAAAGCTCAAAATAATAACAACATACCGACATCACTGGAATAGTATGAAAAAGGAAAGCTCAAAATAATAACAACATACCGACGTCACTGGAATAGTATGAAAAAAGGAAAGCTCAAAATAATAACAACATACAGACATCACTGGAATAGTATGAAAAAAGGAAAGCTCAAAATAATAACAACATACAGACATCACTGGAATAGTATGAAAAAAGGAAAGCTCAAAATAATAACAACATACCGACGTCACTGGAATAGTATGAAAAAAGGAAAGCTCAAAATAATAACAACATACCGACATCACTGGAATAGTATGAAAAAAGGAAAGTTCAAAATAATAACAACATACGGACATCAATGGAATAGTATGAAAAAAGGAAAGCTCAAAGTAATAACAACATACCAACATCAGTGGAATAGTATGAAAAAAGGAAAGCTCAAAATAATAACAACATACCGACATCACTGGAATATTATGAAAAAAGGAAAGCTCAAAATAATAACAACATACCGACATCACTGGAATAGTATGAAAAAGGAAAGCTCAAAATAATAACAACATACCGACGTCACTGGAATAGTATGAAAAAAACGAAAGCTCAAAATAATAACAACATACAGACATCACTGGAATAGTATGAAAAAAGGAAAGCTCAAAATAATAACAACATACAGAAATCACTGGAATAGTATGAAAAAAGGAAAGCTCAAAATAATAACAACATACCGATGTGACTGGAATAGTATGAAAAAAGGAAAGCTCAAAATAATAACAACATACCGGCATCACTGGAATAGTATGAAAAAAGGAAAGCTCAAAATAATATCAACATACAGACATCACTGGAATAGTATTAAAAAAGGAAAGCTCAAAATAATAACAACATACCGGCATCACTGGAATAGTATGAAAAAAGGAAAGCTCAAAATAATAATAACATACCGACATCACTGGAATAGTATGAAAAAAGAAAGCTCATAATAATAACATACCGACATCACTGGAATAGTTTGAAAAAAGGAAAGCTCAAAATAATAACAACATACAGACATCACTGGAATAGTATGAAAAAAGGAAAGCTCAAAATAATAACTACATACAGACATCACTGGAATAGTATAAAAAAGGAAAGCTCAAAATAATAACAACATACCGACGTCACTGGAATAGTATGAAAAAAGGAAAGCTCAAAATAATAACAACATACAGACATCACTGGAATAGTATGGAAAAAGGAAATCTCAAAATAATAACAACATACAGACATCACTGGAATAGTATGAAAAAAGGAAAGCTCAAAATAATAACAACATACCGACGTCAATGGAATAGTATGAAAAAAGGAAAGCTCGAAATAATAACAACATACCGACATCACGTGAATAGTATGAAAAAAGGAAAGCTCAAAATAATAACAACATACGGACATCACTGGAATAGTATGAAAAAAGGAAAGCTCAAAATAATAACAACATACCGACATCAGTGGAATAGTATGAAAAAAGGAAAGCTCAAAATAATAACAACATACCGACGTCACTGGAATAGTATGAAAAAAGGAAAGCTCAAAATAATAACAACATACCGACATCACTGGAATAGTATGAAAAAAGGAAAGCTCAAAATAATAACAACATACCGACATCACTGGAATAGTATGAAAAAAGAAAAGCTCAAAATAATAACAACATACCGACGTCACTGGAATAGTATGAAAAAACGAAAGCTCAAAATAATAACAACATACAGACATCACTGGAATAGTATGAAAAAAGGAAAGCTCAAAATAATAACAACATACAGACATCACTGGAATAATATGAAAAAAGGAAAGCTCAAAATAATAACAACATACCAACATCACTGGAATAATATGAAAAAAGGAAAGTTCAAAATAATAACAGCATACCAACATCACTGGAATAGTATGAAAAAAGGAAAGCTCAAAATAATAACAACATACGGACATCAGTGGAATAGTATGAAAAAAGGAAAGCTCAAAATAATAACAACATACCGACATCAGTGGAATAGTATGAAAAAAGGAAATCTCAAAATAATAACAACATACCAACATCACTGGAATAGTATGAAAAAAGGAAAGCTCAAAATAATAACAACATACCGCCACCACTGGAATAGTATGAAAAAAGAAAAGCTCAAAATAATAACAACATACCAACATCACTGGAATAGTATGAAAAAAGAAAAGCTCAAAATAATAACAACATACCAACATCACTGGAATAGTATGAAAAAGGAAAGCTCAAAATAATAACAACATACCGACATCACTGGAATAGTATGAAAAAAGGAAAGCTCAAAATAATAACAACATACAGACATCACTGGAATAGTATGAAAAAAGGAAAGCTCAAAATAATAACAACATACAGACAGGACTGGAATAGTATGAAAAAAGGAAAGCTCAAAATAATAACAACATACCAACGTCACTGGAATAGTATCAAAAAAGGAAAGCTCAAAATAATAATAACATACCGGCATCACTGGAATAGTATGAAAAAAGGAAAGCTCAAAATAATAACAACATACCGACATCAGTGGAATAGTATGAAAAAAAGAAAGCTCAAAATAATAACAACATACCGACGTCACTGGAATAGTATGAAAAAAGGAAAGCTCAAAATAATAACAACATACCGACATCAGTGGAATAGTATGAAAAAAAGAAAGCTCAAAATAATAACAACATACCGACGTCACTGGAATAGTATGAAAAAAGGAAAGCTCAAAATAATAACAACATACCGACGTCACTGGAATAGTATGAAAAAAGGAAAGCTCGAAATAATAACAACATACCGACATCACTGGAATAGTATGAAAAAAGGAAAGCTCAAAATAATAACAACATATGGACATCACTGGAATAGTATGAAAAAAGGAAAGCTCAAAATAATAACAACATACCGACATCAGTGGAATAGTATGAAAAAAGGAAAGCTCAAAATAATAACAACATACCGACGTCACTGGAATAGTATGGAAAAAGGAAAGCTCAAAATAATAACAACATACTGACATCACTGGAATATTATAAAAAAAGGAAAGCTCAAAATAATAACAACATACCGACATCTTGGAATAGTATGAAAAAAGAAAAGCTCAAAATAATAACAACATACCGACATCACTGGAATAGTATGAAAAAGGAAAGCTCAAAATAATAACAACATACCGACGTCACTGGAATAGTATGAAAAAAGGAAAGCTCAAAATAATAACAACATACAGACATCACTGGAATAGTATGAAAAAAGGAAAGCTCAAAATAATAACAACATACAGACATCACTGGAATAGTATGAAAAAAGGAAAGCTCAAAATAATAACAACATACCGACATCACTGGAATAATATGAAAAAAGGAAAGCTCAAAATAATAACAACATATTGACATCACTGGAATAGTATGAAAAAAGGAAAGCTCAAAATAATAACAACATACGGACATCACTGGAATAGTATGAAAAAAGGAAAGCTCAAAATAATAACAACATACCGACATCAGTGGAATAGTATGAAAAAAGGAAAGCTCAAAATAATAACAACATACCGACGTCACTGGAATAGTATGAAAAAAGGAAAGCTCAAAATAATAACAACATACCGACATCACTGGAATAGTATGAAAAAAGAAAGCTCAAAATAATAACAACATACCGACATCACTGGAATAGTATGAAAAAAGAAAAGCTCAAAATAATAACAACATACCGACATCACTGGAATAGAATGAAAAAGGAAAGCTCAAAATAATAACAACATACCGACATCACTGGAATAGTATGAAAAAGGAAAGCTCAAAATAATAACAACATACCGACATCACTGGAATAGTATGAAAAAAGGAAAGCTCAAAATAATAACAACATACCGACATCACTGGAATAGTATGAAAAAGGAAAGCTCAAAATAATAATAACATACCGACATCACTGGAATAGTATGAAAAAGGAAAGCTCAAAATAATAACAACATACCGACATCACTGGAATAGAATGAAAAAGGAAAGCTCAAAATAATAACAACATACAGACATCACTGGAATAGTATGAAAAAAGGAAAGCTCAAAATAATAACAACATACCGACATCACTGGAATAGTATGAAAAAAGGAAAGCTCAAAATAATAACAACATACCGACATCACTGGAATAGAATGAAAAAGGAAAGCTCAAAATAATAACAACATACCGACATCACTGGAATAGTATGAAAAAAGGAAAGCTCAAAATAATAACAACATACCGACATCACTGGAATAGTATGAAAAAAGAAAGCTCAAAATAATAACAACATACAGACATCACTGGAATAGTATAAAAAAGGAAAGCTCAAAATAATAACAACATACCGACGTCACTGGAATAGTATGAAAAAAAGGAAAGCTCAAAATAATAACAACATACAGACAGGACTGAAATAGTATGAAAAAAGGAAAGCTCAAAATAATAACAACATACCGACGTCACTGGAATAGTATGAAAAAAGGAAAGCTCAAAATAATAACAACATACGGACATCACTGGAATAGTATGAAAAAAGGAAAGCTCAAAATAATAACAACATACCGCCACCACTGGAATAGTATGAAAAAAGAAAATCTCAAAATAATAACAACATACCAACATCACTGGAATAGTATGAAAAAGGAAAGCTCAAAATAATAACAACATACCGATATCACTGGAATAGTATGAAAAAAGGAAAGCTCAAAATAATAACCACATACAGACATCACTGGAATAGTATGAAAAAAGGAAAGCTCAAAATAATAACAACATATCGACATCACTGGAATAGTATGAAAAAGGAAAGCTCAAAATAATAACAACATACCGACATCACTGGAATAGTATAAAAAAGGAAAGCTCAAAATAATAACAACATACCGACGTCACTGGAATAGTATGAAAAAAGGAATGCTCAAAATAATAACAACATACCGACATCACTGGAATAGTATGAAAAAGAAAAGCTCAAAATAATAACAACATACCAACATCACTGGAATAGTATGAAAAAGGAAAGCTCAAAATAATAACAACATACCGACATCACTGGAATAGTATGAAAAAAGGAAAGCTCAAAATAATAACAACATACAGACATCACTGGAATAGTATGTAAAAAGGAAAGCTCAAAATAATAACAACATACAGACAGGACTGGAATAGTATGAAAAAAGGAAAGCTCAAAATAATAACAACATACCGACATCACTGGAATAGTATGAAAAAAGGAAAGCTCAAAATAATAACAACATACCGACATCACTGGAATAGTATGAAAAAGGAAAGCTCAAAATAATAACAACATACCGACATCAGTGGAATAGTATGAAAAAAAGAAAGCTCAAAATAATAACAACATACCGACGTCACTGGAATAGTATGAAAAAAGGAAAGCTCAAAATAATAACAACATACCGACATCACTGGAATAGTATGAAAAAAGGAAAGCTCAAAATAATAACAACATACCGACATCACTGGAATAGTATGAAAAAGGAAAGCTCAAAATAATAACAACATACCGACATCACTGGAATAGTATGAAAAAAGGAAAGCTCAAAATAATAACAACATATGGACATCACTGGAATAGTATGAAAAAAGGAAAGCTCAAAATAATAACAACATACCGACGTCACTGGAATAGTATGGAAAAAGGAAAGCTCAAAATAATAACAACATACTGACATCACTGGAATATTATAAAAAAAGGAAAGCTCAAAATAATAACAACATACCGACATCACTGGAATAGTATGAAAAAAGAAAAGCTCAAAATAATAACAACATACCGACATCACTGGAATAGTATGAAAAAGGAAAGCTCAAAATAATAACAACATACCGACGTCACTGGAATAGTATGAAAAAAGGAAAGCTCAAAATAATAACAACATACAGACATCACTGGAATAGTATGAAAAAAGGAAAGCTCAAAATAATAACAGCATACAGACATCACTGGAATAGTATGAAAAAAGGAAAGCTCAAAATAATAACAACATACCGACATCACTGGAATAATATGAAAAAAGGAAAGCTCAAAATAATAACAACATATTGACATCACTGGAATAGTATGAAAAAAGGAAAGCTCAAAATAATAACAACATACGGACATCACTGGAATAGTATGAAAAAAGAAAGCTCAAAATAATAACAACATACCGACATCAGTGGAATAGTATGAAAAAGGAAAGCTCAAAATAATAACAACATACCGACATCACTGGAATAGTATGAAAAAAGGAAAGCTCAAAATAATAACAACATACCGACATCACTGGAATAGTATGAAAAAAGGAAAGCTCAAAATAATAACAACATACCGACATCACTGGAATAGTATGAAAAAAGAAAGCTCAAAATAATAACATACCGACATCACTGGAATAGTTTGAAAAAGGAAAGCTCAAAATAATAACAACATACCGACATCACTGGAATAGTATGAAAAAAGGAAAGCTCAAAATAATAACAACATACCGACATCACTGGAATAGTATGAAAAAAGAAAAGCTCAAAATAATAACAACATACCGACATCACTGGAATAGAATGAAAAAGGAAAGCTCAAAATAATAACAACATACAGATATCACTGGAATAGTATGAAAAAAGGAAAGCTCAAAATAATAACAACATACAGACATCACTGGAATAGTATGAAAAAAGGAAAGCTCAAAATAATAACAACATACCGACGTCACTGGAATAGTATGAAAAAAGGAAAGCTCAAAATAATAACAACATACCAACATCACTGGAATAGTATGAAAAAAGGAAAGCTCGAAATAATAACAACATACCGACATCACTGGAATAGTATGAAAAAAGGAAAGCTGAAAATAATAACAACATACCGACATCACTGGAATAGTATGAAAAAAGGAAAGCTCAAAATAATAACAACATACAGACATCACTGGAATAGTATGGAAAAAGGAAAGCTCAAAATAATAACAACATACCGACGTCACTGGAATAGTATGAAAAAAGGAAAGCTCAAAATAATAACAACATACCGACATCACTGGAATAGTATGAAAAAAAGAAAGCTCAAAATAATAACAACATACCGACGTCACTGGAATAGTATGAAAAAGGGAAAGCTCAAAATAATAACAACATACAGACATCACTGGAATAGAATGAAAAAAGGAAAGTTCAAAATAATAACAACATACTGACGTCACTGGAATAGTATGAAAAAAGGAAAGCTCGAAATAATAACAACATACCAACATCACTGGAATAGTATGAAAAAAGGAAAGCTCAAAATAATAACAACATAATGACATCACTGGAATAGTATAAAAAAAGGAAAGCTCAACATAACAACATACTGACATCATTGGAATAGTATGAAAAAAGGAAAGCTCAAAATAATAACAACATACCGACATCACTGGAATAGTATGAAAAAAGAAAATCTCAAAATAATAACAGCATACCGACATCACTGGAATAGTATGAAAAAGGAAAGCTCAAAATAATAACAACATACCGACGTCACTAGAATAGTATGAAAAAAGGAAAGCTCAAAATAATAACAACATACAGACATCACTGGGATAGTATGAAAAAAGGAAAGCTCAAAATAATAACAACATACAGACATCACTGGAATAGTATGAAAAAAGGAAAGCTCAAAATAATAACAACATACCGACATCACTGGAATAATATGAAAAAAGGAAAGCTCAAAATAATAACTACATACCAACATCACTGGAATAGTATGAAAAAAGGAAAGTTGAAAATAATAACAACATACGGACATCACTGGAATAGTATGAAAAAAGGAAAGCTCAAAATAATAACAACATACCGACATCAGTGGAATAGTATGAAAAAAGGAAAGCTCAAAATAATAACAACATACCGATGTCACTGGAATAGTAAGAAAAAAGGAAAGCTCAAAATAATAACAACATACCGACATCACTGGAATAGTATGAAAAAAGGAAAGCTCAAAATAATAACAACATACCGACATCACTGGAATAGTATGAAAAAGGAAAGCTCAAAATAATAACAACATACCGACATCACTGGAATAATATGAAAAAAGGAAAGCTCAAAATAATAACAACATACCGACATCACTGGAATAGTATGAAAAAAGAAAAGCTCAAAATAATAACAACATACCGACATCACTGGAATAGTATGAAAAAGGAAAGCTCAAAATAATAATAACATACCGACGTCACTGGAATAGTATGAAAAAAGGAAAGCTCAAAATAATAACAACATACAGAAATCACTGGAATAGTATGAAAAAAGGAAAGCTCAAAATAATAACAACATACCGACGTCACTGGAATAATATGAAAAAAGGAAAGCTCAAAATAATAACAACATACCGACATCACTAGAATAGTATGAAAAAAGGAAAGCTCAAGATAATAACATACCGACATCACTGGAATAGTATGAAAAAAGGAAAGCTCAAAATAATAGCAACATACAGACATCACTGGAATAGTATGAAAAAAGGAAAGCTCAAAATAATAACTACATACAGACATCACTGGAATAGTATGAAAAAAGGAAAGCTCAAAATAATAACAACATACCAACGTCACTGGTATAGTATGAAAAAAGGAAAGCTCGAAATAATAACAACATACCGACATCACTGGAATAGTATGAAAAAAGGAAAGCTCAAAATAATAACAACATACCGACATCACTGGAATAGTATGAAAAAAGGAAAGCTCAAAATAATAACAACATACAGACATCACTGGAATAGTATGAAAAAAGGAAAGCTCAACATAATAACAACGTACTGACGTCACTGGAATAGTATGTAAAAAGGAAAGCTCAAAATAATAACAACATGCAGACATCACTGGAATAGTATGAAAAAAGGAAAGCTCAAAATAATAACAACATACAGACGTCACTGGAAAAGACACAGCCAGATACAGACATCACCTGTGTAATATATTACAATTCTGTACCAAGACACTGCTTTTACACCTTTTTCTTTCACCCATGCTGTAGCAAGCATTAATTGCGAGATTGCTTGTTTGCATTTCCATTTGTATACTAAAAGAAGTCTGCTACCACATTCCTCCTAATCTCTATACCATTTTGTCTCCCCATAAGTGTCCACTTATTTCCCTCACCCAGTTATTATTGGGAAGTTTTGTATTTTCAAAATCGCTCCAAACGTAATCACTCCATACGTGCTCAAATTGTTGCAGTTTTCCCTATAAACTGCATGCTGAAAATGCTGCTTAACTAAGTGCGTGCACCGTAAAGCCTCAACATCAGATGGTTTTATTTATTTATTTTTTTTAAGTTTGTGTTTCACCTTGTACAATGTTAGTGGCACAACAGCTAACACACTCACCTCTGGTGCTGGGAAATCAGAAAGCTGTGGGTTCTGTTCCCACTCTAGGTGATTGGCTTGCTAACACTGCAGTGCAATATTATGAGCATGCCACACGCTTGAGTGTGTTGTCCTTCAAATGAGACATTAAACCAAAATCACATCATCTTGAGTTGGTGGTAGCTCAGATTACATGTAAAAGACCTCAGGGTACCTATTGAAAAGAAGTTCCCTGATGCCCCAGCCAGTAGTAGAATTGCCACCTTGGGTCTCCCCTGAAAAAAGGCCACCTACTTAGTGTGACTAACCCAGTCAGCAAAGGAGAAATAAATTATCATCTCAACAGTATGGTACAGCATCCTATTTTATCATTGATAATACTTTACAATGCTTGCATTTTGTTGTTGCCATAACTGTTTTGTTCAAGTTCAGGGTTTATATTTATTTCTATGCTTTCTTCCTTTACCACATCTCTGCCCTTGCTCAAAGTGATATTATTTGCAGAAATTGCTCACTTCTACTGAGTTAATAGCTTTTCTTATCACTACATAGCAAACTTTATCTGATTCCTGCAAAGGTTTCTCTATATTATCATCTTTCTCTACCTGTCTTTTATGTTTATCTCGCCTAATTGAAAGACAGAGCTTCTTCAGCCCCACTGAATCTATTCAAATTCTCTTATAAAGATCGGCACTGTGACTGTGAAATAGTATCGTGCACGTATGATTGAATTTACTTGTCATACAGGTTTTCAGATTTCTTGATTGAAAGTTCTATCATATCTGTCTTTATTATAAAATATGCATATCCTGATACTGAGAGAAATGCTGCGGCTGCCCCAACCAAAGTGAAAGCATATATTGACTCTACTGTACCAAAATGTTCAAAATGTTGTAACTCAACAGTTATTAATACTGCTGTCTAATCTCACAGGAAATTCTGCATTTCTTTTAAAATCAGACCAACAAAAGTATACCCTATACTTAAGACTTGAATCATATTCCAGCCCAGAATTTTAACAACATACTTAAAAAATATATATTTATTTTAATTCCATTATCTGTTGCAATTATTTTATATATGTTACTGGGCAAGCAGACAGTGCTGGAACTTCAATGTGTACATGCTGGGCGAAAAGCTCCTTGGCAAACTCAAACCCCCTACTCAAGTCCCACGTTATTTATGGTTTGAGTAGCTAAAGATTGCTGTTAAATCACTCCTGTACCCTATATCAGTACTCAACAATAGCTCCATTATCAAAGCCACTGTCCCTACACTGTGGAAACAATCGTATATCTTCCCCTTCACAAAGGAGGATGCTCTACTGAGATGTCTAACTATTGACCCAGTGTTATCTGATCTCCTTTTTTGAAAATTCTTGAAAAACACATTCAAAATCAGATTCTTCAGCTTCTCCTGTCCAACAATCTCCTTCACTCAGCATGTTCTTTGACCGTACCATAGCCTTGCTGTCATACCTTAACACCATCTTTAACATTATCTTTCAGTTAAGAAATAAAAACTAGCTTCTCTCCTCCATCTTCATGGCTCTGTCTAATGCTTTTGATACTGTATGGCGCATACTTTTCTCACTAGGACTGTCCCCATCAGCCCTTAATTTTTTCTATTTATCTCTCTAATTACTCCCAGCCAATTAAATGGCTTTCCTTCTCTTCCTTCTGTTGTACCACAAGGTTCTATGCTTGGACTCCTTCAATTTAATCTCTTCATAAATAGTTTCTCATCTCATGCCACTGTGATCCCATATGCTGATGATGCTACTCTAATTCACTCTGCCTCTTTATCCACACTGTCAACTTGTCATCCTGGATTCTTTCTTCTCCATCGAGACATGGATTGCACACTCCCAACTACTAAATCATAACAAAACAAAACAAATGTTCCTTTTACATCTAAGTTTCAAGCAGATTATAAGTCTAATTTCACAACTGTTACTAACAAAAATATTCAGCTGGAAACCACCTCCCATATCAAACTGCTAAGAATCAAGATAGATTATCAACTAAAATGTGTTATTCATATTCAAAATATTATTTAAAAGCATCAAAAATTATAGCTTGATATAGAGCCTCCAATTTGAATTTGAAATATTTATTGAAACATTTTTTGCAAGAATGTCTCTTTAGGGTTTTTGGTTTTGTGAGTGATCTGAACATTTCATTTTCTCATTCATCAATATTTATCAAATCTTCCTTAAATAGGGTAATTCTTGTTTGCACTTAGAAATCTTGAAGGCAGTGCCAAAGCACTAGTTTCTTTTTGTCTGAGTAAACTTTAAGTTTTAGTGCAGTTCTGTGGACTTCTGTCTGTGGATTTTTCAAAATAAAAGGATATAACTTTGGAACAGAACACACACAGTACCGAAGAAACATTGCAGACCAAAAAAATTCTTAGTTATTTCCCATATATGATGATATATGATATAACAGACACGTTACATTGCGAGACTGTTTTTTAATATTTTGTTATAGATCGTTTCTTCATTGCCTCTGAGCCAATTTATTAGCTTCAGGGTCAGAAGGGAGTAGGAGCTTGTCCTTCTACTCACTGAATGCAATGCAGAGAAACTAATCCTGGATAGTGTGCCAGTCTATTACAAGACACATACATACATGCGTACTCAAAATGTTCATATACTTTACAGATATGCAATTTCACCTATGACATGTCTTGAGGAATATAGGAGAAACTGGAACATCCAGTGGGAAAAAAACCATGTGGGCAAAGGGAGGCTGCATAGATGCCACAAAGAGGACTTCCCAGCTGGTATCTTGGGAACTGAGCACAGTAAGGTGCAAATTGCTGTGCTACTCAGCAAAGAACAGATTTAACATAACTATCCTGGTTACGACTTCTCAGATGAGCAACACATTCAAGATTAATGAGCCTGATCATTTCCAATGTATTGCCAGAATGTCATGCACACAGAGCTAATCAGAGGAAGGGCATTTAAAGTATTTTATAGCTATAAACTAATCTGCACGGTTGTATTAAAATGTTCTGCCTCACAGGGCCTGAAAAATAAGGTTTTTACTGTCACACTGTTTGTTAATCTTTTCTGGCTAGTTTCACTGTGTGTGAGGTATTAACTGGAAATTTTCTCCATTTGTTAAACATCTGTTTATTTGTTCTAATTTCCTGCCAAGGAGTGCATCATATAACTGATTTAGTTTCCCACTCTCCCTATTGGTATTCTATTCTTGTACTTGGTGGCTTTGCAATTGCCCACCCCTACTGTAAATTTGATCTGGGACACTCCTCCCAGTCTAGTGTCATTAGCTCATTCTACCTAATACAGAGAGAACATTTGAGAAGCCCGACCCACTTAGTTTCTTAACATTGAATTATCTTCTGCTCCTCCTTTCTCCCTTTCCACTTTACTAAAAAAAAATTCTAAGCTTGTTTCCTGCCTTTCCTGTAATTAGTCTAGTTCAGATACAGATTTGCTGTATCCAGGAGTGTTTGTAAACTTCCGAGCCCCCCAAGCCTTTCTGTTTTGGAGGGAAGCCTTCTAGTTTATCAGTAGGAGTGGTAAGCACTAGGTAGTCTATCTACCACAAGAGGAGTGGTTTCTGGCCCAGAAATTGTAGTATATTGGCCATTTGGGCAGTTTTTCCATCTCTTTCAATTTTCTGGTTTAAAAGCCCGTGTTTGTGCTTGTTTCTCACCTTCCCTGTAACTAGTCTAGTTCAAATACAGATTTTCTGTTTCCAGGACTGTTTGTAAGCTTCTGAGCAGTGCCAAAGTCTGCTCTTCAAAATTTCCCTTAGATCTGCTAGTTCTCTCCTCTCCTGCACTTTTACTAGCTTATTAGTCTAGCACTTTACCAGACTTCTTGTAGCAATTATTGTAGCACACAAAAGTGCTACCAGCACTAAATGTTCTACAAGGAAACAACTCCAGTACTTATTATTAATGGCCACCCCTCCAGGAATTTCTAAAGGTCAGTCCCCTGTGCATTCTTCTATTAACCTGGTGAACTTGAGCATCTTGAGGTAATGTAGCAACTGCCTCATCTACACTGACAACCCTCTCCTCTTGCTTCCCAACACTCAGACTTGTGAGAGATGCACTTATATATCCAAATTGGAAGCCACGCACTCTCCAGCCAAGACCAGAATAGCTAGTCAAGAGGAGAAGGTCAACACTTGGACCACACCAGATGGAACACATAGCCCACCAGAACACACACCAGTACTCCCGTCACATAAAAACACAAACCACACACCCACCTTCACGGAGGGTCTCAATAAAAATCTACCCAAACAGCAGAGACCTCCAAGGCAGAAATGCAATCAACCACCACAACACAACACTAATCACAAGACCCACAACTCTCTGAAACAGAGTGCCACTCAACCAAAGCTCCTAAGGCAAAGCAGCATGCCCAACACACTAGTCATAGGTGACTCACTAGTGAGGCACACTCATGTCCCACTCACTAGGTTGAATAAGGAGAAATTAAGAGTCAGCTGCCTGTCTGGTGCCAGGATCAGCCACATATTGCATGCACTCAGGTCCCTCAACAACAGGTACAGGTATGACTCTGTCATCATATATGTGGGTGTGAATGACCTGAGCTGTACCTCCCCGGACTACATGAAAGAGACATGGAGGAGCTGTCAGATTATGTAGCCCAGGCAGGTATGAACCTAGCCCTGAGCAGCATCCTACCATCACTCAGAATAATACCACAGTACAAGCAAAAAATAATTGATTTCAACAATTGGCTAAGTTTCTGGTGTCCTTCTAAGGGGATCCAGTATCGGTCTGCCTGGGATAACATGATTGACAGACCTCGATGCTTTGCCAAAGATGGCCTGCATCTGTCACCCCTGGGCTTCCAGATACTGGCCAAGGGTCTTGCCACCCCATGGTGCCTTTTTGAGGTGGTGTTCCAAAGTCCAAAATTACCACCGTAACAGCTACAAACAAATGCAATCTGGGGGTCATGTTGCTCAAAGCTAGAAGTCTAAACCTCAAAATGCACTCGCTTAAAGTACTCCTTAAAATGGAGAACATTGACATTTGTGCCATAACAGAGACCTGGTTAAAGGCAGCAGAAAGCATCCCTGCACTACCAAGCTATAACTCATTCCAAACCTTTCGGCCCCAGAACTTGGACTGAAGCTCCAAAGGTGGTGGTGTTGCGCACACCTTCAGACTAGTAACCCACCTTAAATCATCTGAGATACTTCAGGTGCAGCTAACATTGGGTAAGACAACAATTCTGGTCATAGCCTGCTATAGGTCCCCAACCATGTCCCAAGACTCACACTCCATGTTCCTAAGCACCCTGGAAAATATTAGGGTCCAACCTAACACTCTCATACTGGGTGACTTCAGCTACCCCAACATTAACTGGGAAAACTACTCATGTTACCAATACACTTGCCCAGCTTTTCCTGGAATTCATTAATTCCAATGCTCTGTACCAGCTCATTCTTATCCCCACTAGAGGTAACAATATCCTTGACCTGGTTATTACTAACACGGGCAACCATTGCTGTACACCAATAGTCAACTCCTCCCTGATTAGATCTGACTACAAACTAATTACCTTGGAAATCCACCCCCCCCACAAAGATAACTGTGAAGATTGGGGAAAGATCGGCGAAGGCTGCCAGCCTAGTCAAATAGAATTTGATACATAATTCTATCATTTGTATAAATAAATGTAAAATACAGGCTTGTGTTTTTAAATGAAAGAAAACACTGTAAAATGTGAACTTCAAGATTGTTGCAACATTGCCATCTGCTGTAAGGAAAACCAAGCCAAGCATTTCAAATGTTCTTTGAAGTTACAATTATCTAAATAATGGTGCCGAAGTGGCTAGTCGAACACATTTTTTCTATTGTCTAACTTAAGGAATAATTGTTAGAGTATACATGTGAAATGTCTTTTATTGTAGCTTCCTGAGCAGGTGTTAGCTTGCTAAATAATGCAGTTTCTGGCCTGGGAACTCCAGACTAAGTGTCAAAGTGATGTAATTTGGGAGGGCCTTGGTAGAGTTGTTTGTTAGTGTTTTAAAAACTATTGTTCAATGAGAGACTGAAAGCATTTTGTCTTGGACCGTCAACCCCAGCACTGCTTGCTTTTTATGTATGTAAGTAGGATTATAGCACTGTGTTTTCTCTTAATAATAGTTAAAGATTAGAAAGTTAGATTGTCTTTTTCTTTGACATCAGACCTGTCCTACTGTATTGTTTTAAGTTTCTGTGTGATCTCTGAACTCTTAGATATCTCTGTGGTGTAGTAGTATTGTCTTGTGTTTTAATTATTTATTAAATATTTTAAAAACCTTTACCTGTGGCTGGTTTGTATAGAGAAGTAGGCTCTCGAGTACATTGCATATTTATAGAGTTCATTGTAATAGGCCACTCTAAAATAAGCCTTAGACTGAATAGTCACATTACCAATTGGATAATAATATTGCACAGTAATAATTAGACACCCTTTCAAGGGCCTTTGGGTAGCTGATAATAATATTAGCTGGTGGTGGCAGAAATTACTACCATATAGTCTGGGTAAAGGGCCACAGCTGGAGAATCTGTGTCAGCTTTCCCAGGAGTGTCTGTGAAGTTGTATAAATACTTATCTCAAAGTGTGTGTGGTTTGTCAGCTACCTGGGCAGGGACACAAAGCACTGGTTGGACAGAGAGGGTACTGGAGGTTAGCTTGCCAGCTAGGCTGAGATCTGGACCCTATAGCTGTGCCAGTGGGGAGTCATATTGGGGACCTGGAGAGCAAGGGAGCAACCAGCCGCAGACTGACTGTGATCTCTGTGTGCACTTAAGGGAAATTGTAGTTAACTGTGTGTATTAGTTATCCTTTCCTCTTCTAGGAGACGACCTCCCTGGTGTTAGTGGTGAGGATTGAGGCTCCTTGATTGCTGGGCCAGGGCACAGTCATCACATAGTGGTTGGCAGTGGTTGGGATAAGATATCCTCACAAGTGTTTGGCAGTGGTGTGGGTAGAGTGAATCCTTTAGCTTATGTACAGTGATCTCTGAAAGTGTTTTGTACTCTAAATCAGCCACGCAGAGTATACTCAGAGTTCAGATCACAATTGTTTTATTTCTTTGGTTAGCTTAGTTAGTCAGAGTGAGCAGACAGCATGTCAGCACATGAATATGGAAAGCTGACACAGAGCCAGCTGGTGGAGATGTGCCAGGCTAGGGGATTGGTACATGGAAACCTGACTAAGGCAGACCTGACTGCAGCCTTGGTTACAGCTGTATCAATACCTAGCATCCAGGAGGGCAATCAGACTGGCAGTGGAGATATAATATCCTCGGAGAATGGACAGTTCAACCTTTCTGTGAAGGCCAATCAGACTGGCAGTGGAGATACACTATATCCTCGGGGAATGGACAGCTCAACCTTTCTGCAGTGGGTTTAAAAGTCCAGCTGGAGATAAGGAGACTTGAGTTGGTAGCCAGGCATTTGGAGACAGAAGCTGAAGAAAAGGAACTTCAGAGGAAGCATGAGAGGGAAATGCTGACTGTTCACCAGAGTCATGGAGGTAATGGGAAAGGGAGTAACTGGACCCCAGAAGCACAACAGGTCAGTAAATTTCTTCCACAATTTAAAGAGGGGGCTAATTTTGATAGTTTCATTCACATGTTTGAAAGAGTATGCAAATAGTATAGTGTTGACCAAAGGCTCTGGGTACGGTTCCTGACCCCCTTACTCCATGGGAAAGCTGTAACTTATATATCACAAATGCATGACTCTGTCCGCTTTGATTATACTGCTGTAAAGAAATGTCTGTTACAATGTTTTAAGCTAACACTTGAAATGTATAGGAAAAAGTTTTGTGAGCATAGATGCAAGGCAGATGAAAATGTATGTAAATATGTTGCTGAACTGAGCACTTATTTTCATAGCTGGATGAGTGGATGTCAGGTCACCACTTTTGAAGAGCTGGCAGACCTTTTGGTGAGGGAACAAGCCCTTAGAACTTTACATGAGGACATGAGGATCTGGTTAGCTGATAGACAATGTGCTAATTCAGATGAGTTGGGGAAGAATGGAAATCTATACCTGGCCAGCAGGGCAGCCCTGCACAGGAAGGGGACCCCAGTACTGCTTATGGGTCTAAAGGAACCCATGGTGGGCAGCACAGACTGCCTCAACAGAATCCGCCAGTAGCAGGGGAAGGCACTAGACCAGGTACACATCCAGGAGCTAGGGTTAAATGTTCTGAATGCAACCAGTGGGGCCATGTGGCATACAGGTGTCCACGGAGGCAACGTGGGGAACCAAAGGTGAGGGAGCCAGTAAGTGGGAAAGACAAAATGCCAATAGTAGGTTGCCTTGAGACAACAGGGGTACAGAACTTCCATCCTGCAGATGTCCTGAGAGGGAAAGATTTGGATGAGGCAGTACTATGTACTTATGCAGTTACACTCAGTGAGGCTAGGAGACAAGCATGTGGGTCTGTTAGCCTGGGGGAGACCCAGACAGACTGCATACTTTCAGCCAGGACTGTTGAGGTGGTTACTTCAGGGAGGGGGCTACTCTGTAGCAGTGGGACTGAAGGTGAGCCACAGCTGCTTGTGGGTACTGATATTCTCTTGGACAGGGTAACTGCAAAGGTAGAGGTGAGTAGTAGTACCCAGGCTGACAGTGAGTCACCACTGTCAGAGGATGCCAGGCTTCCAGTGGAAGGGGAGAGAGTTGAGACAGGCTCAGCTCTCAGACCCTACATTGCAAGGCCTGAGGCAGGTAGCTAGGGAGGCACCTGATTCTCAAGTAAAGGAGGAATCTGTATACTGGGACGAAGGGTTACTATACAGAGAGTAGACCCCTGAGTGAGGTGAGAGAGTACAGCAGTTGGTAGTGCCTAGAGCTTACTGTCTGGCGCTTCTAGCCATAGCCCATGATATTCCCTTTGCACGTCATTAGGGCATAAAACGTACAAAGAGGCATATTATGCAAAACTTCTATTGGCCTGGAATTTCCAGAGATGTAGCAGGGTACTGCAGGACCTGTGAGCAATGTCAAAAGGTAGGCAAGGCAGGAGACAAGGTGAGAGCTCCTTTGATGCCTTTGCCTGTGATTGATGAGCCATTTCAGAGGGTAGCTATGGATATTGTGGGTCCTCTGAGTACCCCAAGTTCCTCAGGGAAAAAGTATATCCTAGTGGTAGTGGATTATGCTACACGATAACCTGAGGCAGTGGCTTTGTCCTCCATTGAGGCAGAGAAGGTGGCAAATGCTTTGTTAGAGATTTTCAGCAGGGAAGGTTTCCCAACAGAAATACTGACTGACCAAAGTGCCAATTTCATGTCAGACCTGCTGGCTTGTCTGTGGAAGTCCTGTGGGGTGAAGCACATGAAGACCACCCTCTACCATCCCCAGACTAATGGTCTTGTTGAGAGGTTAAACTCTACAATCAAGTCCATGCTATGGGCATTTGCAGATCAGTTTAAGAGGGAGTGGGACAAATATTTGCCCCATCTGTTGTTTGCTTACAGACAGGTTCCCCAGGAATCCACAGGTTTTTCACCCTCTGAGTTGCTGTATGGGCATAGGGAGAGGGGACCTCTAGATTTAATTTGAGATGAGTGGAAAGGTGAGTGTGAGTCTCACAAGGAGTCTCTTGTGGTATACATCCTAAACCTCAGGACAAGGCTCAGGGAACTCATGGGCTTGGCCCAGGAGAACCTGGCAGAAGCCCAACAACAGAAAAAGGTGTGGTATGACAGGAAAGCTTGAGCTAGAGAATATGTTGTGGGGCAGCAGGTAATGGTTCTCATTCCTGTCAGACACGACCCTACAAGGAGGTAAGAAAGGTAAGTGATGTTAACTACATGGTGGAAGTGCTAGGCAGATGGCAGGGGCACAGATTGTACCATGTTAACATGATGAAGCCTTACCATGGTGGGGAGGCCCTTGTGCTAAGTATTTGCAGTGGATTGCAGGAGGAGTTTGAGGGAGATCTGGGGACTGATCTCCTCAGTGAGGCTTGAGCTGACACCTCAGTGGAAGGGGTAGCAATATCCCAGCAGCTATCTCCTACCCAGGTTCGAGAAATCCAAGCAGTGTTGCAGGAATTTGGGGACATGTTCACTGGGAAACCAGGGAGCACCCACCTGGTGCAGCACCAGGTGGATACAGGACCCCAAAGGCCTATTAGGCAGGCCCCTTATAGGGTGCCTGAGAGAGTCAAACAGACTCTGAGGGAAGAGGTACAGCAGATGTTGGAACTAGGGGTGATTCAAGAGTCCAACAGTCACTGGGCCTCACCAGTGGTGTTGGTGCCAAAGAAGGATGGCAGCACCAGGTTCTGTGTGGATTAGAGGAAATTAAATAGTCACACAGAGTCAGATGCTTACCCCATGCCTAGGACAGAAGAGGCCCTAGAGCAGCTGGGTGGGGTTAAGTATTTTACAACCATTGATCTTACTAAGGGTTACTGGCAGGTGCCCTTGACTACCAGTGCTAGAGAGAAGTCAGCCTTTGTAACTCCTTTTGGCTTGTATGAGTTCACAATGATGCCCTTTGGGATGAAGAATACCGCAGTGACTTTCCAGAAGCTGGTGGATAGTAGCCTAGCAGGAGCAGGAGGGTTTGCCCTTGCTTACCTAGATGATATTGCCATCTACAGCCATTCCTGGCCAGAGCACCTTCAGTATGTCAGGGAGGTGCTGGGCAGACTACAGAGGGCAGGGCTGACCATTAAGCTGAGCAAATGTCAGGTGAGTATGGCACAGGTCTCCTACCTAGGACATAGAGTGGGGAGTGGTAAGATAAGGCCAGAACCTGCCAAAGTGGAAGCTATGCAGTCGTGGCCTGCACCTGTTACCAAAAAGCAGGTGAGGGTATTCTTAGGGACAGCAGGGTACTACAGAAAGTTTGCCCCTAGTTATAGTACCATAGCTGCTCCCCTCACAGACCTGACAAGGAAGAACAGGCCAGATGAGGTAGTGTGGACCCCAGCATGTGAGCAGGCATTTCAGAAGCGTAAAGAAGCTTTGGGAGGACTTCCTGTGTTAGCCAGTCCAGATTACAGCAAAGAATTTGTTGTACAGGTGGATGCTTTGAACCATGGGTGGGGGCTGTGCTTAGCCAGATTTCTTCAGAGGGAGAGGAGCACCCAGTGGTTTATCTCAGTCATAGGTTCAAACCTAGGGAGGAATGCTATGCAGTGGTAGAAAAGGAATGTCTAGCTATAGTGTGGGCATTGCAGAAATGTCAGCCTTATCTGTATGCAAGAAAATTCACTGTAATGACAGATCACAACCCTCTAATATGGTTAAACACAGCCAGCCAGCAAAATGCCAAGTTGCTAAGATGGAGCTTGGGGTTGCAAACATATGATATGTCAGTGCAGCACCACAGTGGGAGTAGCAATGCCAATGAAGATGGGCTCTCAAGACAGGGAATGGGGTGAGGTACTCTCAGATAGACCTAACCCTCTCAAGCGGCATTTCTCAAGGGTCACTTGAAAAACTAGCTTGAGTTCTCCAAGGGGAAGAGATGTGAAGATTGGGGAAAGATGGGCGAAGTCTGCCAGCCTAGTCAAATAGAATTTGAATCATAATTCTATCATTTGTATAAATAAATGTAAAATACAGGCTTGTGTTTTTAAATGAAAGAAAACACTGTAAAATGTGAACTTCAAGATTGTTGCAACATTGCCATCTGCTGTAAGGAAAACCAAGCCAAGCATTTCAAATGTTCTTTGAAGTTACAATTATCTAAATAGTGGTGCCGAAGCGACTGGCTGAACACATTCTTTCTATTTTCTTAACTTAAGGAATAATTGTTAGAGTGTACATGTGAAATGTCTTTTATTGTAGTTTTCTGAGAAGGTGTTAGCTTGCTAAATAATGCAGTTTGTGGCCTGGGAACTCCAGACTAAGTGTCAAAATGATGTAATTTGTGAGGGCCTTAGCAGAGCTGTTTGCTAGTGTTTTAAAAACTATTGTTCAGTGAGAGACTGAAAGCATTTTGTCTTGGACCATCAACCCCAGCTCTGCTTGCTCTTTATGTATGTAAGTAGGATTTTAGCACTGTGTTTTCTCTTAAGAATAGCTAAAGATTAGAAAGTTAGATTAAGTATTTTCTTTGACATCAAACCCATCCTACTGTATTGTTTTAAGTTTCTGTGTGATCTCTGAACTCTTAGATATCTCTGTGGTGTAGTAGTATTGTCTTGTGTTTTAATTATTTATTATTAAATATTTTAAAAACCTTTACCTGTGGCTGGTTTGTGTAGAGATAAGCTCTAGAGTACATTGCATATTTATAGAGTTCATTGTAATAGGCCACTCTAAAATAAGCCTTAGACTGAATAGTCACATTACCAATTGGATAATAATATTAGCTGGTGGTGGCAGAAATTACTACCATATAGTCTGGGTAAAGGGGCACAGCTGGAGAATTTGTGTCAGCTTTCCCCGGAATGTCTGTGAGGTTGTATAAATACTTATCTCAAAGTGTGTGTGTAGTGTGTCAGCTACCAGGGCAGGAACACAAAGCACTGGTTGGACAGAGAGGGTAATGGAGGTTAGCCTGCCAGTTAGGCTGAGATCTGGACCCTATAGCTGTGCCAGTGGGGAGTCTTACTGGGGACCTGGAGAGCAAGGGAGCAACCAGCCCCAGACTGACTGTGATCTCTGTGTGCACTTAAGGGAAATTGTACTTTACTGTGTGTATTAGTTATCCTTTCCTCTTCTAGGAGATGTCCTCCCTGTTGTTAGTGGTGAGGATTGAGGCTCCTTGATTGCTGGGCCAGGGCATGGTCATCACAGTAACCACCATGAAAAACATCTCCAAAGCTAACTTTGGGCTTCTAAAAACAGTGGTGGCTAACTTCACGGCACCCATTCAAATGGAGATCAGTTGCATGACCACCAAATCATACACCAATGCACTGTACAAACACGTACACAAATGCATGGGTCTCGCCATACCCAACAGAACCAAGACACTCTCCTCCAAAAAAGGAAGCCAATCTGGTGGTCCCCTGCCATAAACAAACTCTACAACAGAAGGGGTAAACTGATGCAGAATAAGGTGAAGTCCCAAGACTGGAAAAACTCCCTTATCAGCCTCAATAAAAAGTTGAGATCCCTCATCAAATCCTCTAAAGCTAGGTATGAAAACAGAATTGCAGCAGATAGTAAAAAAGCCACAAGGCCTTCTATAGTTATGTAAAAGATCTCCACGGCAATACCCAGATTTGCTCTGAGATACTGCATAATGGTACGTCTTATACCGAGCCAACATATATTGCCAATATACTGGCTGAGTCAGTGCCAACTTTACTCCCCCCCCATGGGACCAGTAACAATACCAATAGATTACCAAGCATCCAGTATTACTGCTGCACAGGTTAAAACAGCACTGTCCAAGGCCAAGAATACAGCTTCTATGGGACCTGACATTATCCCCGGCTGTGTTCTACATGAACTACAGAGTGAACTGGAACCTCACCTGTGTGCCCTGTTTAATCACAGCCTCACCTCAGGCTTTTTCCCTATCAAATGGCACACTGCTACAGTCATCCCTCTCCACAAAGGAGGAGCAACTACAGACCCTGGGAACTATTGCCCCATTAGCCTAACGAGTCTGATATGTAAAGCTATGGATAGCATCATCATGGACTTGATAAACAAGGATATAGAGAATCTCCAAACTCAGGATCCCACACAGTTTGGTTTTGTGAAGGGTAGATCATGCCTCCTCAAGTTGGTCAACTTCTTTGAGTCAGTCACCAGAGCTGTGGATGAAGGCAACGTGGTTCATACAGCCTACCTTGATGTGGCCAAGGCCTTTGATACCATTCCCCACTCAGGAATCCTAGAAAAACTCACTAAGCTAGGCATCAACCCCAATATCACTAGGTGGGTTGCACACTGGCTCACAGTGTTAAAGTAGCTGAGTCTAAGTCGGACTGCCGAACAATCATGAGTGGAGCCCCACAGGGTTCGGTCCTGGGTCCTCTCCTGTTTGGTATCTACTACTCTGAAATCCAGGCCAACACAAAGGGCTGTGGCTGACAAAGTTCACAGACAATTGCAATTTGGGAGCTATTATTAACTCCAGAGTGATGTTGACATCCTACAGAAAAGCCTTACTGAGACCACCAACTGGTATCAGAACCATGGCCTTAAGCTCAATGCCAAAAAATGTGTTGTCATCCAATTTCAGAAAAACCCGGTTCCCATGAATTACCATATTGATGGTAGTCCACTGAACAGAGAAGGCGTTATAAGAGATCTGGGAACACAGGTTGATAGCAACCTCTCTTTTGACCACCACATTGCCACTGTGGACAGATAGTCCTTCTGCGTGGCACATCTCATTACTAAGGGTTTTTTATCCAGGAAGAAAGAGATCATTGTCTCTCTCTACTCTTCCCTCATTAGGGTAATCATTGAGTACAATGCCCCATTTGGCATGTACCTCATTAAACACCTGCAACAACTGGAGAGGCCACAAAAGTACCTCACAAGGAGGATCCTAGGCCTTAAGCATTTGTCCTATATGGACAGACTAAAAAAACTCCAACTATTCTCTGTCTCATATCACCTACTTAGAGGTGATCTCTGTTTTACTTACAAAGCCATGTCTGACCCAGCTCTGTTAGAAATGCTACATCTAAAGAAATCCCAATCCCTCTTTACCATATGCTTCAGAGACCTCGACCTCATTACCACAATCAACAGAACATGCTGGAGGGACAGGTTCCTCATGCAGAGACTGCCCATGCCCTGGAATCGACTTCCCAAACATGTCAAGCAGATAGCGTTGCCACCCCTCCGTTTTTTTTCCGGAGTGCCCGGAAATCAATAGGGCACTCCGGTTCTCCGGTTCTCGCTCTGGGAGTCCGGAAATAAGTTGTACGACGTCAGCGCGTCTGTACGACAAAAAAAAAAAAAAAAAAAAAAAATGACATTGCTGTCTTGGACTCTCGGTTGATTGGCTGCTTGCTGCAGAAGAGGCTCATGCAGCAAGCAGCCAATCAACACTTAGATTTGCAAGTCAAATCCCCGCAAAGCCCGCAAAAATTAGGGGATAAAAAGCGGTGCTCCAGCTATACTTTTACCTTTTACTGTCAGTACAAGGTCGGTAAGGTCTGAAATTTCTTGCTGGTTCGGCTGTTCGGGACGTCTTCAGTGGATTGCCTGGTGTGGTGTGCTGGTTTCATTTGCTGCTGCTGCCTGGAGGAGCCTGGAAGGATTGCCCTAGCCCTGCTGCTTGCCTTGCTTGCTGGAGTCTTCCCCTGCCTGGAAGGATTGCCCTAGCCCTGCTGCTTGCCTTGCTTGCTGGAGTCTTGCCCTGCCTGGAGCCTGGAAGGATTGCCCTAGCCCTGCTGCTTGCCTTGCTTGCTGGAGTCTTGCCCTGGAGAGGTGCTGTGGACTGGCCGACTGGGTGGTGTTGTGTTCCCCTGCCTGCCTGCTGCTTGCTGGCCCTTTGTTAGCTGCCTGTTCTCTTCTGGCTGAGAGCTTGTTTAAGGAGCCCTGCTGCTGCTTTTTCTGGAGGTAAGTGGAATTTTTTTAATGGATAAATTCTTTGGAATTAAGGTAGATTTTCAAAGATTAGTGTGACAAGGGGAATGAAATATTGCCAGCACAGCTACTAGTGAATTTTTTAAATATTAAATTTATATTAATTCACTAGCTGTGCTGGCACTATCTCATTCATTGATGGTGACAAAATGTGTGTAACTGTATCTAGATGTTCAACATGTGGTGATTATTAACTAGAACAATTTCTAGTTTGTAATCACCACATCTACCTTATTCTTTATCTGTAGTTTCTAGTATACTGTCTGCAGATATATATAGGAAGGGTTTGTTTGGCTGTTTTAACTGCAGTTAGTGTAACTATTTTTCATGTGGGTGCACTTTGATTTATTATTTTTCATGTGGGTGCACTTTGATTTATTATTTTTCATGTGGGTGCACTTTGATTTATTATTTTCATGTGGGTGCACTTTGATAGTGATTGTATACTGACGGAGTTATACAGGGTTCTTGCTATGATTGTAGAGCTATGATTGTAGAACTATCATTTCTCTAGTCATCACTGCTATGTTTACCTTGATCTGCATTTTCTAGGGTATACCAAAGCTGTTTTTACTGCAATGTTTTAAATATTTCATCTGGTTTTGGACTTGGTTACAGTGAATATATAATGACTACATGATTTGTATAGGATGCTTGGACTGTAGATCTGTCTTTTCTAGTCTGTCATCACCGTGATGTTTACCTTGACCTGTGTTTTTCTTCCTAGGGTGTCTATGTCTAGGGTGTACAGTCTTCGTATTGTAGTGAGGCTTAAATGTAGCTTTTTATCTAGCTTGTCATCAGCACTGTTTACCTTTATCTGTGTTTTCTAGGGTATACCGTCTATACCAAGGCTTAGTTCATTTGATGTTACAGTGAATATATCACTACATGATTTGTATAGGATGCTTGGACTGTAGATCTGTCTTTTCTAGTCTGTCATCACCGTGATGTTTACCTTGACCTGTGTTTTTCTTCCTAGGGTGTCTATGTCTAGGGTGTACAGTCTTCGTATTGTAGTGAGGCTTAAATGTAGCTTTTTATCTAGCTTGTCATCAGCACTGTTTACCTTTATCTGTGTTTTCTAGGGTATACCGTCTATACCAAGGCTTAGTTCATTTGATGTTACAGTGAATATATCACTACATGATTTGTATAGGATGCTTGGACTGTAGATCTGTCTTTTCTAGTCTGTCATCACCGTGATGTTTACCTTGACCTGTGTTTTTCTTCCTAGGGTGTCTATGTCTAGGGTGTACAGTCTTGTATTGTAGTGAGGCTTAAATGTAGCTTTTATCTAGCTTGTCATCAGCACTGTTTACCTTTATCTGTGTTTTCTAGGGTATACCGTCTATACCAAGGCTTAGTTCATTTGATGTTACAGTGAATATATGACTACATGATTTGTATAGGATGCTTGGACTGTAGATCTGTCTTTTCTAGTCTGTCATCACCGTGATGTTTACCTTGACCTGTGTTTTTCTTCCTAGGGTGTCTATGTCTAGGGTGTACAGTCTTCGTATTGTAGTGAGGCTTAAATGTAGCTTTTTATCTAGCTTGTCATCAGCACTGTTTACCTTTATCTGTGTTTTCTAGGGTATACCGTCTATACCAAGGCTTAGTTCATTTGATGGTACAGTGAATATATGACTACATGATTTGTATAGGATGCTTGGACTGTAGAACTGTCTTTTCTAGTCTATCATCACTGTGATGTTTACCTTGACCTGTTTTTCTTTCTAGGTGTCTTGGGTATATAGCAAGGCTTAATGTAGTTGCTTTTCTTTGGGACTGTCAATGTGAAATATTTCATGTGGTTTTGAGCTTGTTACAGTGAATATACACTGGATATTTTCTAACATTTTGTTGTGTAGATATTTAAGTTTTGAGACTACTTAAATATTTATTTAGTGACACTGGGCCACTCTACCTTGGCATTGGTCAAACTAGCAATGTTTATTAATATTGCACAGTAAGACTGAACACACTTTATTAGGGCCTTAAAGTTGCTTATAAGGAGTAGCTGGCAATGATTACGTTGTAGTCTGGGGAAAAGGGGGGCATAGTTAGTAAACTTGTGCCAGCCTTTCCCTTGTGTATATAAATCAGACCAAGTGTGTCTCAACTGCTTGAGCAGGGGCCCAAAGCACTGTTTGATAAATAGGGTGCTGGAGGTCTTCACTTGGCCACTATGCTCAACTCTAACTGTGCCAGTGGGAGGTGGTGGTGGTGATCTGGAGTGGAAAAGGGGAGAAACCAGCCCCAAGTTGACTGGTCTCTGTGCTTTTAAGAGAAATTGCACTTAATATGGGGTGTTGCATCTGGACTACTGTGGGGCTACGGAATTCGTCTTTATCATGTCTGCCCATACGGTCTCTTATCGTTATGCAAGTTATTACTGTTGCAGCCAGAGGGTATTATGATTGCTGAGTTACATATTTCATGTTTATCATTGTGTCAGCCCACACTATGTCCTGTTTGTCTTTATGCAAGTTATTACAGTTGTAGCCAGAGGGTATGATTGCTAAGCTGCCATGTATTTCATCTTTATCTTGTCAGTCCACAGTATGCCTAAACTTTCTTGCTGTGTTCAGACTCAGCTGGATAACTTTTGCACTGGGAACTTCTACATAAAAGTAGAGGGTCTTAATTTGGTGCATTGCTGTAGTGTCTGACCCATGTGTTTTACACACAGTTGAATGCCTTCTGTGCATATTCTGCTGTCACACCAGGTTCATGTGTAACAGCTGCAGAAAGTCCCTCTGACAGGAGTTGCTTCTGCCTTTCATTGCTTTACCTTCACTGTAATTTTTCATGAGGAGTCTCATTTTTTTCCCAATACCAACTTGGTATTACTAGGGTGTGAAAGTCTGGAGATTCACATGTGAATGTGAACTCTGGCTAGTGGCTACTGACTGACACAGGCCCCACCAGGCACTGGTGTTGGTCACAAGTGTTTTGATTTTCTATTAATAGCTGTTTTGGTTTATTGTAGTGTTGAGCAAGGATCCTGCACGAATCATGTTCAGGAAAAGGTCAATGGATCATCAAGAGGCTGAAAGCGTGTCTCCTAAGAGGTTTTTCTGCAGTTATAATAAGGTGTGGGAGCAAAGCTACTCATGGGTGCGACCAGTTCCAAATGCAGATGCCATGGCAAAGTGCACATCCTGTGGAACAATTTTCACTGTAAAATGGGATGGGGAAAAGGCATTGAAAAGCCATCAGAAGTCAGACAAACATCAGCAAAGCCTTCAGCTCCAGAGGCAGAACCTCATAATGACCAAGTTTATTCAGCCACGTAGTGTAACCAGTGAAGCTTCCAAAGTCACTGCAGCTGAAGTGACAGCAGTCTATCATGGAGTGAAACATGGTCACTCATATGTATCCATAGATTGTGGAGGTAAGCTGGCACCGACAGTCTTCCCTGATTCTACTTTGGCTTCAAAATTCACCTGTGGGAAGACAAAATCTGAGAGTATTGTCATGAATGTACTTGCACCTCATTCAGAGGAGCTCCTTCTGCAGGAACTTGGCAATTCCTATTTCTCAGTGGGATCAGATGCATCCAATAAAGGGAAGAGAAAAATGTTCCCTTTAGTTATTCAGTACTTTACTCACACCCATGGCACACAACAGAAACTCCTTGATTTCTATGAGGATCATAACGAAAGTTCTGAATGTATCTTTACTAGAATAAAGGACATCCTTGTGCATAAAGGACTCAAAGTACAAAACATTGCTAGCTATGCTGCAGACAATGCCTCAGTCAATTATGGAAAGCACAGGTCTGTTTTTAAAAGTTTGAAATCTGAGGTGCCTCACATCATTGCAGCAAACTGTTTATGCCATGTAATACATAACTGTGCCAAGCATGCAAGCAAGTCCCTTGCAAAGTTTGATGTGGAGACTCTGGTTTTGAAAGTACATAGTGAGTTTTCAGCATCTGCTAAAAAATGGCACTGTTGAAAGGCTTCTATTCTTTCCTAGACCAGGACTTTAAGGAAATAATGCAGCATGTTGTAACAAGGTGGCTGTCTTTGTTCCCAGCTGTGGCAAGGCTGGTAGAATGTTGGCCTGCTATTAAAAGTTATTTTATTAGTCAAGGGCCTGAGGACTGTCACCCCTTATCTGGAAATTTGTGGAGGCCGATGAGGATGGCATCAGTGGGGATGTCTCGAGGCAGAGTGCTACATACATTTCATGCACTACATCCTGCAGGTATTCCACAAGTCTATAGCAAAACTTGAAAGTAACACTCTCTCTGCTCCAGAGTTGTACACGTGATGAAAAGTCTAAAAGATGAGTTGCAGAGAAGGCTAGATGACCAGTTCTTTGGTGCTAAAGTTTCATCTGCCTTACAGCACTTTACTCCAGCTGTCGCACAGCAGGTCTGTAGGACCTTCTGTGATTTTACAGTAAAGCACTTTGTTACCTACAGAAGTGGTTTGACTATGATAATAGTCCCTTTAAAGCTATGCAGGTCCTCAGCCTCCAACATCCTGTAACTTGGCCAGAACTGCGTACAGTTGCAGACCTCTTCAAATTGGATGTGGACATTGAAGCACTTTACTCAGACTACTGTGCTTTAACTGCTGCATTGCCAGCCCTGTTACAGATGACAGAGGCATCTGTAAGTGATCGCTGGGTGACTTTTTTTAGTAAAGCTCCAGACTGCAAGCCACTTTACAGACTGGTGCAGTTTGCTCTTTCAATCCCCCCCAGCAATAGCTTTGTGGAAAGGGTTTTTTCACTTATGGGGAATGCGTGGACTGATGTAAGAAATAGAATGCTTGTGTCACTTGTGAAGGCAGAGTTACAGGTCAAGCTAAACTTTAACATGAGTTGTTCGCAATTTTATTCATTTGTGAGAAATAACCAGCCATTACTTGAGGCTGCTAGATCAAATGCCAAATATAGCTTCAAGTATAAGCAATGATTTCTAGCAAAACTGTGAAGATACTTTTAAACAGTTGCTTTTCTTTTACTATTGTGTGTGGTGAACCTTTAATGTACTGCTTTGAATGAACTGGTGTTTTTAATATCTAAGTAATTGTATTTCCATTTTAGTACTACCTGTGATATTAGACTTCGGCTTAGTTTTCCCATGCTTGTGTGTGATGTACTGTTGTATGTAGTGAACCTTTGAATGAAGTATTGCTAAATAAAGTTTTTTTTAATTTACTTTTGACTCGGTGCACATTTTTCTTCTTATTGGTAACTGTATGTGATATTAAAGACTTGTGCTGAAGGGTGCTAGAGTAAAGGGGTGTGGCTATTAAAGGAAATGGGTGTGGCTTGATTGGGCATGGGGCGGGGCTTGTTTGTCAGGAAATGGCACAGTAGAAAGGTGGCAACCCTACAAGCAGAACACCTCACTGTCCCTCTTCAACAGAAATCTTGATGAGTGGATGGGAAATAGAAAATTCACCCCAGGGATCACTCCAGTGGCTTTACCCGACAGAGGCACTGGGAAATAAGGTTGAGTGGCATGATGCCAGGATAATCCTATGGGCTGGGCTTGTAAAGGTCCCAGGGCCATTAGCCTAGTACACACCTATGAACCTATGAAAAACCTACATTATTAAGGGGACAGCATACGTTATGGTGTAATGTGATATCATGAGTTATACAGAAATGGAATGTTTAGGAAAGCATGCTATCAAAATGTTTCTGTTTAGAATATAAAACTGAATTTTAAAATTTAAACTTTAAATAACCAATTTTAATTTCCGTTTCCTTATTTGTATAATTATTTTCCACACCATGAAAGGTAGAACAGCAATGAATGGTGTTCATACCTCTCAACCTCTTAGAGCAAGAAATCTGGACAAAGCCATAAATAAAAGTGGGACAAAGGCCCAAAAGTAGAGATCATATTTAAATATTGCTCTTACAAACTTAGAAATTGATAGAATAACAACTTTTGCATTAGGATGAATTTTCTGAAAGTCTGAAACTCAAATGTCTGTCATTATTTTTTAACTTCAATAGTGAATGATTTACCATTTATTTGCCAGAAAAACATAATATAAAAAACATAAAACATAAAATATTGGAGAAAAATTTGACATTCTGTGAAAATCTGTGCAGTTGAGAGGTATGAAGGTGATTTTAAAAGAAAGTAACACAGGAAGAAGAGAAATTTTGCAATATATAATGTTCTAGTAAAGAAAAGGTTAGATTATAAAAATAGGTAATTTAATATACATAAAAAATGGCAGGATTTATTTAGCAAGGATTTTGACTTAATCTGAGAATTAAATTCAGTGGTTCTGGGCATACTGAAGTAAGTTTAATAGTACACTAGATAGGCATGGTTTGATTTTATCCACCTTACACACACTATGATTTGCACAATTGCATTGCATATCTCACCAGAGTCCTTAGAAATGTTATATCAATCTGACTCAACAAATTCTTGCTGCAAGATTCATACTAGAGCAGTAATATCACTGGAGCTGTGGAAGGCCTTATGGTATTGTGCACATTTGCATTCATAAGCTAGGTGGTAGCATTGCAGGAATATCGTAACAAGTATGCCTTTACAGAATTGTTTAAATTAATACAATTTAAAATTCAGTTTGAAATTGGTTGAGGAGTTGCTGTAAAAAGATACTACTGTTCATGAATGTTAGAAGGCCATGGCAGATCTTCAACGGAGCTGATATGCAAAGTATCTTTGTAATATAGGCTGCTACATGGTTACAAAGCTTTATCATTTGTTCTTGGCTGTACCACCTACAGCTGTTCCACACATCTTTAAGTAACTACAAAGTGAACAGTAAACCTTTCTCCTCTCTTCCTTTATGAATAGTGTGCAAAATATTTCTTCTTTAGCCCTACTTTTTTGTCACGCTTTTCTCCCCTGTATGTCATCTATAAAATTCATTGCCCCTCCTTTTTGTCTATCTTTGCTTTCTTGTGTATCTACACGTGGCTTTTACCTTTTCCTTGTTGACTGACATTAGCTACTTTTCTCACTTTCGGCCTTCACTTTTCTTACCTGTCATTGTTTTATGAGTTCCTTCAGTGTTTCCTTACAGTACAGGTTGTATGCTGCCTGACCCCATGCCACAGAGAGATGGAGCACTTACTGCAAACCAGGAAGCAGGGGTTGGACTAGTGACCGTTACTCTGGAGAAGCCAGGGAGGGGAGAAGTGAAAGGGCGTGACTCACTCATCTTTCCATGGGGGGGGGGGGCATGCAGCCAGGGACACACTGAGCAGTATGATCTCTCTGGTGGAGACTGGAGATACGACCCATGTGAGGGGTGGGACAACTCCATTTAAACCGAATGACTCTTACAGAAGTGATGGAATGTTATCCATGGGCATCATATCGCATGCCTCTCCCTGGTGACTAGCCAAGTGTGCACAGGTCAGGGCCTGAGAGAAATGAAAAGAAAGACAAATCACCCCAATGGTAATCTAAACGATGGCCAAGTGTGTACAGGTCAGGGCCTGAGAGAAACGAAAGACAAATCACCCCAATGGTAATCTAAACGATGGCCAAGTGTGTACAGGTTAGGGCCTGAGAGAAACAAAAGACAAATCACCCCGATGGTAATCTAAACGATGGCCAAGTGTGTACAGGTTAAGTCCTGAGAGAAACAAAAAGACAAATAACCTCAATAGTAATCTAAACGATGGCCAAGTGTGTACAGGTTAGGGCCTGAGAGAAATGAAAGACAAATCACCCCAATGGTAATCTAAATGATGCTCAAGTGTGTACAGGTTAGGGCCTGAGAGAAACGAAAAGACAAATAACCTCAATAGTAATCTAAACGATGGCCAAGTGTGTACAGGTTAGGGCCTGAGAGAAATGAAAGACAAATCACCCCAATGGTAATCTAAATGATGCTCAAGTGTGTACAGGTTAGGGCCTGTGAGAAACGAAAGACAAATCACCCCAATGGTAATCTAAATGATGGCCAAGTGTGTACAGGTTAGGGCCTGAGAGAAACAAAAAGAAAGACAAATCACCCCAATGGTAATCTAAACAATGGCCAAGTGTGTACAGGTCAGGGCCTGATAGAAATGAAAAGAGACAAATCACCCCAATGGTAATCTAAACGATGGCCACTCCTGGTCAGTCCTTTCTGGAGTGATTGTGGTATGAATCAGGACAGGAATGGCTGTTGGCTGACAGCAAGAGCAAAGAGCTGCCAAAGAAAAAAAAACATTGTATGCACCTCCTAACCTTTTATGTCACCTCAGTTGAAAAAAACACCATGATTTTCTCCTTCTTGTTTGCAGATTTTTTTAAATGGAAACACTTCTGTGATAGCCGATTTTATATATTTCCCCAATTATTTCTAACTACCTTCCTACCTCGTTGCTGATTCATTCTTGAGTCAGTATACCATCTTACTGGAATCTGCCCTTCAGAAGCTTAAAACCTACACTTTTGATCAGCTCAACTTTGTAGTTAAATTGACTGTAAATCATATCATCTGATTATCAGTTGTCCCACAAATGACTGCACTCTTCCAGATCCAAGATCCTGTCTTTTAATCTAGTATAAGCTGCCTGAAGCCACCCTTTGTAGGGCATTAGGAAAGATTCTGATCTTAGATATGACTGCAGCAAAGATATTTCAACATCTGACTTATTAAATATAACCAGTAGGAATATCTCCTTTTTCTGTGCCATTCAAAAGATACCATTCTTCACATGTTACATTCTTATCATTACGAAGGGTTATATATACAACCCTGTACATATTCTGCTGCTATTCCTGAATCCTAGGATGGTCTAAAGGGCCTCCTCATGACCCATTATGTCCACAGAGCTTATTTTGACTCCACAGTAACCATGCACAGCATGCTGAATTTGGATGAAATGTCATGACATCATCATCATCATTCCCCTGTTTTTGCTTGGGGTTGGGATATAATATATATAAAGTTTGTTGTTGTTATTGTATAATGTAAACTGATGACAGTTCTTTCTGTTCAGAACCACTCTCCTACCATCTTTGACAGTTGTGCCTGCCTGCCTGACTCAGGTCTTCTGTCACACAATCCATCAGTCTCTTGGCCAGACGACTTATTCTACCATTTGCTTTCTTCCTGTCTCTCCCAAATCTGTGCTATAAAATTTTCTTCTGCTTTCCTGCATGTGTGACGAAACCAGTATAATCTGCTCCCGTTGAACTTCTCAATAATTAGCATTATTTATGTTTTTTATACATTTGTTAACTTGGTAAGCCCACTGGACACAAACGTCCCTTTTCAAGGGTTTCTTGGTCATCTGCTGTAATGTCTTAATTTCTTTCAGTCTCCCACAGTAGGCATCCTACTACCCATCTCAGGCACTTCATCTCTGCCCCTTCAAGCCTTATAGCTGCTGTGCCTTCACTGCCCAGGTTTCTGTGCCATAGCAAAGCACTGTTTGCTGCACTGTTTTGTATAACTTAGTTATTAAGAAATGGTATGATACTTTGTTTAGGAATTTAACTCTCTGACTGTTACATCATCTCACTCATCACATCTGAAGATTATAAACGAGGAAAAGCCCTTTTAGAAAACCATTTTTAGCTCTTCATTCTTTCACATCAACTAACGTCAGAAACTTATTACGTCTCCAGGAATTTATATCTCTTGTACTGTCTAATGTCATTTACAGTTGTCGTCTTTTCCTCCTCTGGGGCCATTAACCTACTGAGCCTTTAAAAATTCACGGATCTTTTTTTACTTTAGTGTCTTAGAATGAAGAAACCTGATACTTAGTGACCCAGTGACAGAAACAGACTGCATGAAGAGGTAGTTAATTCCTGATTTTATTTTTTGAAAAGCTCTAATTAAAGCACTGTTTTGCTGCTGAAAAAGAAAACCAGAGTGTAACATTGAGAGAAAGCTTTTGTATCTTTGTCAAGATATTCTCAGAGTAAGCACTTCAGTGCTACCATTCTAAGCAAATGTAAAAAATGAAGCATAATACTCGGAGAGCATTATCAGAAAGAGAAAACCCAACTAAAACCAAAATCACATCACTGTGCCCATACCCAGCAGGGCATTTTTACTGTAGAACAAAATGAAAGTTAGTAATGGCTATATAGACTGCTATGAAACCTTAGTATGACAGAGAACATTAAAATGAAATAAACAGTATACATATTTTACATTTCTGATTGTAATCATCCTTTCCTGATCTTGGTTTAATTTCTGAAGGAATGCTAGCCATCATGCCAGTAGAGATCTGCAACTTTCCAAATGGGGTTTCTCTTTCCATTAATGACAATGCCCAGACCTCTTCACTTGTCAATTATCTAGCAATGTGTTAAACCCCATGGTGTGGGTCTCACCAGTAAGCATGTGTTTTCCCGGGACACAAGACTTCAAAATATACTTGTTTACTTCTTTTAACGTGAGCAAAGTGTTTGCTCAAGGTTGCAGCTTACGAAATATCCTAGTTTTTCTACCTTTTCCAAATGTTGTGTGACCATGGAGTTGGTATATATTTATGGGTTCAGGAGTGTAGGGGGCTTGTGTCAGGGTACACATGGCTTTTTCATCTTAAAAACATGTATTTCAAGCTACTCTTTTATTTGTATGTAACCGGTAGCTTTAGCTTTGTTTTGCTTGCAGTGTTGCACTTTGGGGAATCAGATGTTAATTTCTGTTAGTGGGCCCCTCCTTAGCTTGGTCATGGAATGTCTACCTCAAAGAATGTTACCATATGTGCTATCTGTTCACAGTTCCTCCTTAGTTTTGTAGACCTTCCTACATACCACTAGCTCATTCACAGCTGGGTCATTTGTCCTAGAGGTCTGTGGTATGAATCTTTTTTTCTTGTGCAGCTACCGCTACAGTCTTGAGGATTTAATCTGATTCCCCCAGCAGTGGCATTCAGCAGACACCCTCCACCCGGCACCGGCACCTCACTCTACTACTGCTACCTTTTTTATAAAGTTATCCCGCATCTGAAGACTTTTCTCTCTTCTTCGGAGTTCCCACACCATCTTTCCAAATGTCTTGTCTGTGGATGTTTCTGGCATTTTCTTTAGTGTCATGTTAACAACAGAACCAGTTATTATTTCCGCACTGTTGCACACTCCTTTAGTTCTGCCATGGATACCACAATACTTCCTGATTACCAGCCCCTCTTTGCCCTGCCATGAGTGATGCCCTTTTCTGTCAGAACTAGCTACTCTGCTTTGCCCTGAGAGTACATTATTTCCTTTATACTGCCATCTTCCTGCTGCATAGGACACATTATTTCCACATTTCTAGCCCCCTTTACATTGCTGTAGTTGATGTACTGTCTCCTGTATACTAGACAGATTCACTTTAGAAGCTTGAAATACTGAAATGTCGAAATTCAGTATTTCGAGCCCATAAAGTGGAATCCTCAGAAGAGCAAAAGCTCAGAAGCGCGAAATTTAAAACCTCGAATACCGGAGGTTTTTAATTTCGCACTTCTGAGGTTTCGCTGCGGTTTTGGATTCAGGTAAGTGTGTATGTGTTAAGGGTTTTGGGTAGGAGCTGTGGTGTGTGTCAGTGTGTTTTGTTGCTGTGATGTGTGTGTGCAAGGAGAATGTAGCTTGTGTGGTGGTGTTTTGTGTGTGTTTGTATGTAGTGCGACCTCAGAGTGAGAATATTTAAATAGCGGGGTGTGGGGGGGTGCAGGGTGGCTTGCCCCCCTACTTTTATGTAGTAAAAAGGTTTTGTGTGCGTGTGTGTGTGTGTGTGTGTGTGTGTGTGTGTGTGTGTGTGTGTGTGTGTGTGTGTGCAGTAGAAGCGCAAAATTCAAAATCTCCGGTGTGCGAGATTTTGAATTTCGTGGTTCTATGTTTTCGTGGTTTTAAAAATTCGAATTTATAGCTTCGAAATACTGAATTTTGACATTTCAGTATTTCGAGGATATAAAGTGAATCCATATTAGACAATTTTTCTGTTATTGATGATAGTGTTTATTCCATACCTTCTGCTCATATTCCCATTTCCTGCCACCCTAAGTATATTATTTCTTCAGTACTAACTTCGCTTTATTTACTTTGTATTAGATCTTGCTCATTTTTCTTGGTAGTACTTAGAATTCCTCTGCCAAAAGATGGTATCTTTACCCCAGATCTTGTCTCTTGGTATCTTACGTCTATAGTGCTGTAGCCCTTTGTCCCATTTTTGTGGCATTCTTTTTCCCCATTTTGTTCTACCTTAGATGGAATTCGATTTCCTCAGTACTAACCCTCTTCGAATTTCCCCTTCCATTACTGTGCTTTGGCGAGTACTTTTTATTTCTTCAGTACTAGCGTGTCCCCATAACTGTTTCATTGGGGTGTCCTATTGCCTCAATACTAGTTTTCTTGCTTTATAATTTCAAGGATGACATTCTGTTTCATTACCTGCTACCCCCGCTTTGCCTTACCTTGGATGGTACTCTGATTCCTAAGTTCTAGGCCTCACCCTTTTTCCTGTTGTAGAAGATTTTCAGTTTCATTTCCAATATCGGCTGTTATTTTCTGGTTTAAATAATTTGTGCAGCTTTACTACTGTCTGCTTTGCTCTACCATGGATAAGCATTATCAGCATTGCTCCAAGCTGTACCCCACCCTGCATTCCCTTGTCCCCGTTATAATTTTATGGCCATTGTTTTACATCGTTGATTCTAGTTCTTTCCTCTCCTGGCAAACAGTACAACACAATGGCTAAGGCAGCAAGCTGTTAATGAGCTGCATCACGTTGACCTGAGTTTGATTCCCATAACGTCTTCTACTTATATACTGCAGCTCTTTGAGAGTCATAAAAAATCTGAACTCCTATATCATCTCTGAAAACAGGTAGTAGTATTTAGTGTCTTTTACCCACTTAAAAACAACAAGAACTGCAACAACAAAAATGCCTTGGATGGTGCCCTGTTTCCTGTATTCCTTAGTACTAGCCTTTTCACCTTTGTCCTGCTTAGGATGTTACTTCACTGCCTCAGTGCTAGTGGATACTATTTTTTTTTAGTGTTAGGCCCTCTCCCTTTGTGCTGCCGTAGATGGTGGCCTGTATCATACCTCTCAACTGTCCAGATTTTTGCCTCATATTTTTAGTCTGTTCTTCATAAAATTTGTGGGTTTTCTGACAATTAACTTAGGATTAAAGTCAATCATTTGAATTTCAGATTTCATATCCTTTGGAAAATGCATGATAAAACATGTCCTGTTATTCTAGCAACTTTCTAAGCTTATAACAGCAATATTTAAAACCTGTCCCTATTTTTAAGCCTTTGTCACCCCAGCATTTTAGACTTTCTCCAGATTTCTAGAGCTGAGATTAAGAGGTATGGTCCTGTTTCCTTAGTTCTAGCTGCACCTTCTTGTGGTGTCACAGCTAACCTAATTTGTTTGTACTAGCCCCACTTTTTCATTGTCTTTTGTGTTAAATTCTTGATTAGCAATGGAAACTATTCTGTCTGCATGTACTTTTCAGGAATTATTATGAAAACTGTGATATTTGAGCTTCTGGAGAGAGTCTGCTGTTCATCGGTCTCGACTGTGCTGATAACATCAGATATGAGGCCATGGAAGCAGGGAAAATATATGATGAAGGGATCACAGTGTAAAAGTGGCAGGAGAGACATGGTTCTCTGAAAGCATAGTTGGCCCTATAAACTTATATATGGACAAGGATTTTGTGAATTTTAAAAGCCTGTAAGATGAACATACATATGCCAAGAAATATGAAGGGAGGAGGTACCTGGCATTATAACCCATTAGGTTGTCCTGGCTTAGAAGTGACTGATTTGATTGACTGAACATTTTAAAGTATCACATGTTGTGGACATTTGCTGTGATTTCTGTGCATTATATGTATGTTTTTTATTTTATTTCCTGTGCTACTCCTCAAAAAAAAAATCCTCTGAATCAGTTAGTTCAACTACCTTCTCCATAAACAAGTAAACCACGAGACAGCGTGCCCTTATGACAGTTGATTTAGTAAAGATTAGCCATTAGGAGGAACACATTGCCAGAGTCACATTATCTTGGATTTCAGGGCCACACTGGCTCTGCTGGGATGAATGCTTTTGTAACACAGATGGTGACCCATTGCATGCTGCCAGCTGATTTATGCACACAAATTAGGGTAGTCTGTTGAGCTGGAAAACTGTATTCAGATGTTAAGCATCTTTCCTAAAAGGTTGCTAGCATTCATTGTAATAAAGGAGTTGCACTATTGTATTAAGTTTAGACTCTGAATAATCACACAGAATGTATTGTGCTGGAGTTCTCTGCTTATGGTTTCAAAACGGTCTTGTGGACCGTTTTTTTTTTTTAAGTGCTGTTGAAGTAATCAATGCCAGGGAGACTGCTCCCAAATATGCATCTAAGGACATGTTTGTAAACAACAGACAACTATCCCAGACAGGTCATTATTAACTATGTATTTTGTTTTTAACTTCAATAGGAAAAGAAACTGCTTAAAAGCAAGCTCATTAAACTACTGTTATATGGCAGCTGTATATAAGTACAGCTTTTGTTTGCGATTGAAAGGTAATGGTCAATGCTGCTCTGTTTATAAAGTGCCGAACGTCAAAGTGTAGTTGTTATACTGAAGGACAGGAATAACATCTACATTTTACTGATAGATATAATAGTGTCTGTCTGCTCTGTGATGAAGCTTGATGCTTGTACTGTTTAACACTGTGCTGATTCTGACATGGGTCATGAGTAAACAAACCTCACTTGTGATACACACCTGTGGCCCGCTAGTCCTGAAACAATAGGTACATTTGTATCACCTGTCTGTTTCATACAAGATGTGCACCTGTGTGCACAAGTACATACTTTACAACACCATCAGGAGACTTAAAAATAGAACTACTAAAAATAGTAACTCCAGTCTGAGGGAAAGGAGACTTTTTTAACAGTATCTTGAGTTCTATAATATAAACCTACATTGAAGAAAATAAACCATCTGAGGCTTTGTTTTATGAAGTATAATACTGTCCCATATTTAAACTTTGCTGAAGGCTAAATAAATAAGTTAGTAGAGCTAGAAAGAAAGCGACTCAGAGAAAGAGAGAGAGAGAGAGAGATCGTGAAACAGGAATAAAGATAGATAGAGAGAGAGAGAGAGAGAGCGAGAACACTTAAATTAGTGAAACTGGCAAATGATCCAGGGGGGCAAAAGGTTCAGGTGGAACGTCATTAATGACAGTTGTTAAAGAGGAAGCACTTATGAGAAATACAGGACACAAGAAATAATGCCTACCTAAGTGGTCATAGGACACAAGAAATAATGAAATAATACCTGCCTAAGTGGTCATAGGACACAAGAAATAATGAAATAATACCTGCCTAAGTGGTGTAGTGATTTGTGTCTTGATATGTAGTTAGCTAGAGATATTAACTGTAGTGCATAAGTAAGTAGTAATTGCCCAACAGAGTTTGTGTTATTGGGGAAATAATGCCCACCCAGGGGTGTTCTGAGGCCTGAAGCAGCAGGAAGGGAAGGATGGATGGATGGACATTATTTCCACAATAACATACACCCTGGAGGGGATTATTGCTCTTATAGAGAATGGGCTGTCCATAGAATTGTTGTGTTTTACTTACTTATTTTTGATGTAAAATAGTTCATCTGCCTAATGCTTCAGAATTGCTGTAGTACATGTAAATGGTTTTAGAAGAAGCATTTTACATCCAAAAACTAGATTTAAAAATATCCAGATATTTACTTCATTTTTGGTCCTTTACTCCTAAAATGTGTGCTTTGCCCCCAGTCATTGGGATTGATGGCACTAAATAATGACATAGATTTGACTTTCAGACTTTTATTTCCTTCAGAAAAATTCATGCTAACACAAATCCTGTAATTTAAGCAACTTTGTAATTTTATAAGAGCAATAATTAAAATCTTTTTCTATTTTTAAGCCTTTGTTCCTCTCTTTATTTAGGCTTTATCCACATTTCTTGAAATAAGAGGACAAGAGATATGCAAACCTTTTTACTGCTAAAGCCAATGGTCGAGCGATCTCACTCTTTCTCTCATGCACACACTTTGCATATCAGAAAGTGCATGCTAGCACAAATCCTGTTATTAATTTTATAAGAGCAATAATTAAAATCTGTTTCTGTTTTTGAGCATTTGCTCCCCCTTTATTTTAGGCTGTATTCAGATTTCTTCAGCAGAAAGGTCCAGAGTTATGCAGACCTCTTTACCTCTGCTGCCGCCAGTGGTCAATCTCACTCACTCTCACACACACATTAAATGCATGGTAACGCAAATCCTAATATTCAAGTAACTGTGGGATTTTGTAACAGCAATATTTCCAATATGTTACATTTTACCCTTTGCCCTCTGTTTATTTTAGGCTTATCCAAATACCTTTAGCTAAGAGGTCAAGAGGTACACAAACCTCTTAACTGCTGCTGCCAGGGATCGTTCAATCGCTTTTACTCTGCACTTTCTCACACACACACACACACACACACACACACACACACACACACACACACACACACACACACACACACACACACACACAGTCTCTTCTGCTTTCTTGCATGCATTCACTCACACAAGCAAACATAAATGCACACGCATCTTTTTCTGTTTTTTTTATTTTTTTACACTCGCTAAACAGCAAAAGCACTGCTTAGAAAGTGTAAAATAATAGCTTGATCGATCTCTCTCTCACTCTCATATACACATACACTTTCACACAGATAAACACATAAACAGTTTTTTATTTTAATTTTTTTTTTATTTTACACTCACTAAACAGCAAAAGAACTGCTTAGTGAGCATAAAATAATGGCAGCCATTAGTTTTTCAGTCAGTGCTCCACGGGCAGCTTGATATGCTGCCATGAAGTGGTGGACTTGTATTTTAGCAGGCATTACCTGTAGATTAACACCCTGCTAGAGAACGTTTGTTCTCCAAGCGGGGTGTGATCTACAGGTCGCCCATTCTCTAACATAACCCTCATGTCAGCTGTACCCTTTTAGGCCAGAACAAGAAAGAAAAAACATACACCTGGTTAGGGTACTCACAGATATTTATCTCACAAGTTATTTACTGTATGTGTAGACAAGGTTCACAGGTGTTTACTAGGCTAATGGCCCTGGAGCCTATATAAGCCTAGCTCAAGAAGATTCCCTGGCATCATGCTGCCCAAAGTTAGTTCCCAGTGCCCCTGTCAAGCAAGGCCACTGAAGTGATCCCTGGGATGAACCTCCTATTGTCCACCCACTCGTCAAGATTTCTCTTAAAGAGGGCCAGTGAAGTGCTCTGCTTGACCTGAATGGGAAGTTTGTTCCAGAGTATGGGAAGTCTCTGGGTTAGGAACTTGTCCCTCCAGCATGTTCTGTTTATTGTGGTAATGAGGTTAAGGTCCCTGGAGCATGTGGCATGGAGGGATTGAGATTTCTTTAGGTGTAGCATATCTAGCAGCTCTGGGTTAGACATGGCTTTGTAGGTCAAGCAGAGATCGCCTCTAAGTAGGTGATAAGAGACAGAGTATAGCTGGAGTTTTTTGAGTCTGTCCATGTAGGGCATGTGTCTAAGGCCTAAGATCCTCTTAGTGAGGTATTTGTGTGGCCTTTCCAGTTGTTGTAGGTGTCTAGTGAGGTACATACCAAATGGGGCATTGTATTCTATAATAGGTCTAATGAGGGACGAGTAGAGAGGGATTATGTCCTCTTTCTTCCTGGATGAGAAGCCTTTTGTAATGAGATGTGCCACATAGGACTTTCTGACTACAGTGGCAAAGTGGTTATCAAAGGAGAGGTTGCTGTCAACCTGTGTCACCAGGTCTCTTATCACACCTTCGGTGTTTAGTGGACTACCGCCTATGTGGTAGTTCATGGGCACCGAATTTTTCCCAAAGGGAATGACAATACACTTTTTGGCATTGAGCTTAAGGTCATGGATCTGGCACCAGTCGCTGGTGTCAGTGAGGCCTTTTTGTAGAATGCCTACATCAGTTGGAGAATCAGTAATGGCTCCCAGTTTGCAATCATCTGAGAACTTGGTCAGCCAGAGTCCCTTTGTGTTGGCTTGAACTTCAGAGAAGTAGATGCCAGACAGGAGAGGACCTAGGACCGATCCATGTGGGACACCACTTGTAACAAGTAGGTAGTCAGATTTAGAGTCCGCTACTTTCACAGTGTGAGTTCTATCAGTGAGCCAGTTGGCAACCCATCTTATTACATAGGGGTTTATGCCAGTTTAGTGAGTCTATGATTCCTGAGTGAGGGATGGTGTCAAAGGCCTTGGCAAGATCTAGGTAGGCTATGTCAACTACCTTGTCCTCATCCACAGCTCTGGTGACAGACTCGAAGAAGCCTGTCAGGTTGAGCAGGCATGATCTACCTTTCACAAACCCATACTGCGTGGGGTCCAGAGTTTGGAGATTGCCTATGTCCTTATTTATAAGGTCCATGATGATGCGCTCCATAGCCTTACATATCAGACTTGTCAGGCTAATGGGGCTGTAGTTCCCAGGGTCTGTAGTCACTCCCCCTTTGTGGAGTGGGATGACCGTAGCAGTGCACTATTCAGTAGGAACAAAGCCTGAAATGAGGCTGTGTTTGAACAGGGTACTCAGGTGTGGTGCCAGTTCACTTTGTAATTCATGTAGAACACAGCCAGGGATATTATCAGTTGTCATGGAAGCTGTATTCTTGGCTTTGGACAGTGCGGTTTTTACCTGTGTAGCTGGGATAATAGGGTCTTGGCATTCCTCAGTTATTGTGATAGGCCCTTTAAAGGGTGAAAAGAGGGTACAGTTCGCACTGAACCTGTCAGCCAATATGATGACAATATCAGTTGGTTCTGTATATGTACTGCCATTGTGCTGTAACTCAGAGCAGATCTGAGTATTGCCATGTAGATTCTTGACATAACTATAGAATGCCTTGTGATTGTCTTTAGAATCTGCAGCAATTTTGTTTTCAGAGCTAGCTTTAGAGGATATGATGAGGAATCTCAGTTTTTTGCTGAGGCTAACAAATGAGTTTTTCCAGTCTTGGGACTTCACCCTTTTCTGCAACAGTTTTTTCCCTCTGTTGTAGGGTTTGTTTATGGTGGAGGACCACCAGATTGGCTTCCTTTTTTTGGAGGAGAGCGACTAGGTTCTGTTTGGTATGGCCCGTTCCATGCACTTGTGTATGTGCCCATACAGTGCATTGGTATATGATTCAGCAGTCATGCACCTGTTTTCCATTTGCATGGGTGTCGTGAAGTTAGCCACCTCTGTTTTTAGAAGCCCAAAATTGGCTTTGGAGAAGTTTTTTACAGTGGTTTCCTATGGGGGGGGGGTGAGGGTGGGATGTGGCTATCCATGGTGATTAGCTTGTGGTCAGATCTGACCAAAGAGGTGTTGATTACTGGTGTAGAGTAACGGTCACCCATGTTAGTAATGACCAGGTCAAAGATGTTTCTACCCCTGGTGGGGGTAAGAATGAGTTGGTCCAGGGCATTGGAATTAATGAATGCCAGAAAATGTTGAGCAAGTGTGTTGGTACATGAGTAATTTTCCCAGTTAATGGAGGGGTGGTTAAAGTCTCCCAGTATAATGGTATTGGGTTTTACCCTAATATTTTCCAGTGTGTTTAGGAATATGAAGTGGGAGTCTTGGGACATGGTGGGGGATCTATAGCAGGCTACAACCTGGATTGCAGTTTTACTCAGTGTTAGTTGTACCTGAAGTATCTCTGATGCGTTATTCTGGGCTACTAGTCTGGAGGTGTGCACATCCTTTATGAATATGGAGACACCACCGCCTTTAGTGCTTCGGTTCAGGTTTAGGGGCTGAAAGATGTGGTATGAATTATAGCCTGGTAGTGCTGGGGTTTTATATATATATATATATATATATATACATACATACATCTATATAAGGGATTTATATCCGTTGTATTTTCAATGGTTCTCTTCTTGTTGGAAACTTGTTAAAATGTATTAATAAAATAAACTTGAAAGGTGTAAAGAATGGAAACCATGTCTGAATAAGTACTCTGTTGTTTTAAACATCAATAAAAAGATTTAAAAAAGAAATCAGATTATATTGTTCGAACTTGTGTATCAGTTATTTATAGTCATGATGTAGTGTCATTCCCCTTTGTGCTTTTTCCATGAGATTTATAGCACAAACAGAATATTCTGTTCCTAGATAAGTACTGAATCATCACTTATATTTTCTTGTGGATTGCTGCTTCCCAGATTTAGATTTTCAAGAGCATGTCTAATGTTCCTTGAGAGCCATTGGGTACAAATGTCTCTGCTTTAACAAATATATGGATGAGTGCCCCAGCAAGTGACTTTCTGGCTCTGAGTGAACTTTGTTTCTGACCTTTTTTCTTTTTGTTTGTCATATAGCATTGCTACTGGGCCCTTCAGAAGTGACAACAGCCAAAGGCAACATTGTTCAATTTTCACAAACGCATATATACAGAAAGTTTCACTTTTAAGATATATAATGTAGAGGTGTTTCTGGGTATAGTTGAAAGGTTTGCTAAGTGGCTTCTAAATTTCTGCAGCTAAGGTTTGTGACACCAGACAGTACTTTGAATACTTTCAGAGGAATTAAGGTTTCTCGGTGAGTGACTCATACAGTGAGCTTTGGACTCAGAAATGATATGACAACAGACAAGTCATGAATCATTCTTCTTAGCATATTACTGCAGCTTTGCTCACTGCTTTTACTTATTTTGTAAAATTTCCTCTAGCTGCTCTGACAGACCTTATTTTTGAGGTGGACCATAAGGGTGTTTTTTCATCTAAAAACCTAGTTGCAGAGTAATTCAGAGTACAGTACATGTCTGATACACAAAGCACTGTTAGGTCATCATAAAGGATATGTATACCTTAACATTAGTATTTTATACCATCTGTTAAGAAAAACGTATTAGGCATCAGTATAACCTTACTGTGGATCTTGGAGTAAAATATCTAAATAATTTGTTTATTTGAAGGTATCAAAGCAGGAACACTTTCTGTCTTGTTCACAGTAAGTTTTAGTTTCAGCGGGAGAGAGTTCCAGGTAAATGATCTTGTCACAGACAAGGCATTCACCCTGAAAGATGGTGAATAACGTGGCATCTCGAGGGAAGTTGAAGCAGAGAAAGATAGCACTAGGCTTCGGCGGAAGGTTTTGACAGTTACTATGTGTTTAGGGAACATCAGAGGTCTAGGTGAATAATATTAAAAAAGAAGAGAGCAGTGAAGGAAGATTTTAGTTTTCCATTTACACATGAGAGTGCTAAAGGAGTTGTGAAGGGTGTAATCAAATTCCTAAGTATTTCTATGCTCGGGATTATTAAGAGGATTTCCAATCATACCATCATGCTGTCGATACCAATTTTTCTTTGAGAATGCGAAGTCATTTCTGAGTCCCAAGAACATAGTGTGGGATTCACAGAGAAACCCTGCATTTCTGTGCAAAACTTGCACAGGTAAGCAGTACCTTGTGTCTGCATCATAAAACATTAAATGTCCAAATGAAGACATGCAACACTTATTTGCATCTCACTACACTTCAGGATATGTAAATGAGCTGCTTAGCAACTTTACAACTAGACACAGCCATGCAGTAAGATTGTGCAAATAGACATGGCCGTGCCATGAAGCACAAACACAAAAGTGCAAAACACAATCCATTAAACAGTCACGTGCTGCAATGCATGATCTCAGATCAATATATAAAACGTAAAAAGTGTTGTTTATTGCAGCTTGCCTGTGTAAGTTTCCATATCCTTTGGCTGTACAGCACCAAGCACTGTACACAACTAAGTAGCCATACAGCATTTGCAGCCACACTTTTGTGATGTCTACACATGTGGACACCTGTCTGATGCATAAAAGGAAAGGAATGGGTGTGCAGGAAATTAGGAAAAAGGGGAAGAGCAAGAGGGGGTCACACAAAAGCCAGTATATGAGTGTGCAGCTTGGTCGATAGAGGGCCACATTTTTGTGTTTGTAGGGCCCCGTTTTTCTTTACTTGTAGAAAAGAGAAGAAGGGGGAAAAGTGAAAGTAAGGTAGAAAATGGGGTTGGGGTAGTGTACAGGAGCAGACAGACAAGCATATAACAGTCGAGACAAACAGACGTGGAAGTGTCCACGCTAAGATGGGGAGGCACAGGATGGACAACACAGGTAGACAAAATATGATGAGAGTGACTGGCCAAAGCACTGGCTATGGGGTGGGACACAAAGAAAGGAGCACACATGCCTATGGATAAGGTGAGGTATGAGAAGATGACGTCAGCCCCTACCCTTTGCCCAGAGGGTGAGATGGATTAGGGTAGCTTGTGCTGTGGACCACACTTTTCTCTGATGTCTCAGTGGTAAGAACTAGCAGGCCAAGCGATTCTGCAGTCCATTCCAGGATGTTATCCATTTGGGCCATACATCTGTCAACTGTTTAGGTCACAGGCCATATTTAAGTCCCTGGAATGAGTAGCCCATTTGGTTTACGGATATGCAGTAAGATCATTAGGTTTGGGTCTTGGGTGCTCTGTAGGCCAGGCATAAGTCTCCCCTAAGAAGTCTATATGATATGGAGTACAGTGACAGGGATTTTATTCGGTCCGTGTAAAGCACATACTGGATCCCCTTGATCTTCTTTGTTAGAAACTCTGAGGTCTCTCTAAGTGCTGTAGATGCTTAGTATGGTACATACCAAATGGGGCATTATACTCAATTATGGGCCAGATAAGTGGCAGGTATAAGGGGTTTATAACTTCTCTTGCCCTCAAGATGATGCCTTTACTAAACAAGTGTGCTATGTGTAATGCTTTCCTTACAATGGTAGACATGTGGTGGTCGAAATTAAGGTCGTGGAAGTTAAGTGATGTGGAAGGAAGTTAAGGTAAGGGATCACTAAACTAGGTATAAATCCCTATGTCACAAGATGGGTTGTCAACTGGCTCACCGACATAACCCACACTGTAAAAGTTGCAGACTCCAAATCCGACTTCAAACCAGTGACAAGTGGAGTACCACAGGGTTCAGTCCTGGGACATCTTCTGTTTGGTATCTACTTTTCTGAAGTACAGGCTAACACAGAAGGCCTCTGGCTAATGAAGTTCGCAGATGACTGCAAACTAGGAGCCATAGTCGAGTCCCCAAATGATGTGGACATCCTATAGAAGGGCCTCACTGAGACAGATGCGTGGTGTCAGAGCCATGGCCTCAAGCTCAATGCCAAAAAGTGCATTGTCATCCCCTTTGGTAAAAACTCTGTACTCATGAACTACCACATAGGCAGCAGTCTAATTTACACTGAATGTGTGATAAGAGACCCTGGGACCCAGGTGGACAGTAGTCTCTCCTTTGATAATCACATCTCCACAGTGGTCAGGAAGTCCTTCTATGTGGCACACCTCATCACAAAAGGGTTCTCATCCAGGAAAAAAGAGGTAATTGTTCCCCTCTACTCGACACTCATTAGACCCATTATAGAGTACCACGCCCCTTTTGGAATGTACCTCACAAGACATCTGCAGCAGCTGGAAAGGTCACAGAAGTACCTCACAAGGAGGATTACTGGCCTCAAACAGATGCCCTAAACTGACCGTCTCATAAAACTCCAGCTTTACTCCATAGCATATCGCCTACTCTGAGGTGATCTCTGCCTAACATATAAAGCTATGTCAAACCCAGAGCTGTTGGACATGCTACACCTAAAGAAATCCCAATCTCTCTGAGTTGCACACTCTAGGGACCTAAACCTTGTCACCACAATAAACAGGACATGCTGGAGGGACAGATTCCTGTCCCAGAGACTTCCCATACTCTGGAACAAGCTACCCATCTATGTCAAGCAAAGTTCCTCATTAGCACTCTTCAAGAAAAATCTTGATGAGTGGATTGGAAATAGGAAATACACCCCGGGGATCACTTCTGTGGCTCTGCTCAACAGTGGCACAGGAAAATAACTTTCTTGGGTGGCGTAAGCCAGGGAACCTTGTTGGCTAGGCTTACCTGGTCAACCTGTGATCCCAGGTCCCTTTCCACTTCATGGTCACTTAGTGTATTGTTATTGATTTGATAGTGTGAAGGGACATTGTTTGTGCTGAAGGGAATGATGATGCATTTCTTTGCATTCAGTTTGAGACAGTGACTAATACACTAGTTGTTGGGCTGTGTGAGACCCTCCTGGAGTATACTGACATAATTTGGGGATTCAATGATTGCACCTAGTTTGCAGTCATCTGCAAACTTGGTCAGCCACAACTCTCTAGTTTTGACCTGAATTTCTGAGAAGTATATACCAAACAGTAAGGGGCCCAGCACTAACCCCTATGGCACCCTGCTGGTAACAGGTCTGCTGGTTAATGTGGAATCACCCACTTTGATAGTGTGTGTCTGGTTTGTGAGACAATTGGCAACCCATCTTACAATAAAGGGGTTTACTTTCAGTTTGCTAAGTTTATCGGTAATGCCTTAATGTGGGATTTGCCCTCATCAGTGGCCTTGGTCACACATTTAAAGAAATCCAGCAAATTTAACAGGCAGGATTTGCACTTCGTGAAGCTGAATTGGGTAGGGTCCAGGGTTTGGAGGTCACCTATGTCTTTATTTATGAGGTCTCTAGTGATAAATTCCGTGGCCTTACAGATGAGGCTGGTCAGGCTTATGGGCCTGTAATTCCCCGGGTCTGTTGATTGGCCACCTTTATGGAGGGGAATAACTGTAGCTGTTCTCCATTCTGCAGGAAGAAACCCTGTGGTTAGGCTATGACTGAAAAGGGTACTTAGTGGTGATGCTAGTTCATGTTATAGCCTGTATAGAAGACACCCTGGGGTGTCATATGGCCCCATAGAGGCCATGTTCTTTGCCTTGCACAGAGATTTGAGGACCTGGTCTTCAGATATGTAAGGTGGAGGGAAAGTTTGGGGGAGGTTTTTTTTGTAATTTAGGAGGGGATAAGGGAGTGAAATTTTCGCTAAACCTATCCACTAGCTGGTTCGATATCTCTGTGGGATCAGTGTGCGTGATACCATTGGCCACCAGTTCTGCACACACTTGGGTCATACCCTTTAAGTTATGTACATAGCTGTAAAAGGCCTTATGGTTATCCTTGGCAGTACTTGCTAGGTTTCTCTCAAAGGAGCTTTTGGACAATCTGACAAGTTGTCTTATTTGCCTGTTAAGGCTGAGGAGGGTGCTTTTCCATTGTTGTGTCCTTGTCTTTGTTTTCTTGGACAGTACGTTTTTGCATTTATTGTAGAGCTTGTTGATGCTGGAAGTCCACCATGGCAACTTGATTTTACTTGGGGCTCTGGCTTTGATTCTATCTGGCACATCCAAGTTTATACACTTATGCAAGTGATTGTACAGGCCTTTAGTATAAGCTTTGGTGTAGTTACCACCTTCAGCTTGGGGTGCAGCTTGGAAAGCATTTATACCTTCACCTAGGAGGATATAGTTTGCCTTGGTGAAGTTTTCTAGTCTGATTTAACCTTTTCCGAGTTCTGGTGTTAGCGTCAGTTCGAAGATGACTGATTTTTGGTTGCTTTTAACTAATGAGGGTCCAACAGTTGCAGCAGTGCACGTGTTTGATGTGTTGGTGAGGACCAGATCTAGAATGTTTGCTCCTCTTGTCTGGGTATGGACAATTTGCTCCAGGGCATTTGAATTCACAAAGTCAAGGAACTTTTGTGGTAGAGAGTTTGAGCTAGAATAGGTTTTCCAGTTGATGGTGGGATAATTGAAATGCCCATAACCAGTGTATTTGGTAAAATTTGGATTGTCTTCAGTTTGGTTAAGAAGGGTTCATGGGTGTTGTGACCCATGGAGGGGGATCTATAACTAGCTAGGAATTGAATGGGGTCTTACCCACTGTAACCTGAAGTAACTCCATGGAGTTGCCCAATCTAACTAGACATGAGGTGAATTTATCTCTAATATGGATTGAAACACTGCCTCCTTTGGTTTTCACATGCTCCTTTTGTGGTCTAAAGGTGTGGAAGGTGTTGTAGTCTTGCAGGGCTGGGGTACTCTTTGAGGCCTTAAACCAGGTTTCTATGACTCCACAGACATCTACATCTAGTGATAGTAGTGTTTCCAGGGAGTGCAGTGTTTAGTTTAAGCACCTAGCATTTAGCAGGATCGACCTTTATTTTGTTGTTATTCTTCTTCTTCTTTCAGCTGTTCCTGTTAGCGGTCACCACAGCGGATCATCTGTTTCCATTTCTTTCTGTCCTCTGCATCTTGCTCTATCCCAACAAGCACCCACATGTCCTCTCTCACCACATCCATATGACCTTTATTTTATTCTGATTGTTTAATTTCACGTCGGTAATGTTGTTTTTGAGACCTTGCCTAAAAAAGGAGCTATGGAGGAGGCAAGAGGTTTTGCCAAGCAGCCGAAAGTCTAGGGCTGCCAGGTGCAAATCATCTCTGCCAAAGCAGCGAGGTTTGTCGACCATGGCTTCCCAGGAAGACAGGAACAGAATCCCCTTAGAATGGCATCTAAAACTAATCCAATTATTGAAATCAATCATTTTTTTGTTTATACAGTGGCATCATTCTAGGTGAGGGTAGTATGCTGTTCAACGCTAGGGATGTACCTGCCTGGGACACATACTCAGAGAGCTCAACAATGTTGCTCTTTATATAGTCTAGTGAGGTATATCTCAGGTCATTCACACCAACATGAACTATGAAAGAGTCATTAACAGTACTTATTGCTGAGAGACCTGAGTGCATATGTGATTTGGTGAATCTTGGCACTGGGCAAGCAGCTGACCTTCACATTCTCCTTGTCCATCCTGGTGAGTGGGTCATCTGTGTGTCTCACTGTTGAGTCTCCAATGACAAGAAAACTTGTTTTTTTAAATGTTACTCCTTACGGGCTTGATGGGTGAGACACTAGTGTTGCTATGTGTCATGGGTGGTGTGGGGGCTGTGTTAATTGTAGCAGTCCTGTGTTTTGGAGGTCTCTGGTATTTTGGTAAGTTTTTTGAGAGAACCTCCACATATGTGGATTTGCATGTTTGTTGCATACTATATGTATGAGTAGTGGTACTATGTGAATATGTAGTGGTGGGTGAGTTGACAACCTTCTCTGTGTTTCTGTTTTGAGTGAAAGAGAGCATGGATTCTAGATCCTTGGTGTAAATACATCACTCGCACTCTGTACTAGACTGTGTTATTAGTAGAGGGTTGGCTATGTACATGAGGCAATTGCTACACTGCCTCAAAAGACCCAAGTCAACAAGGTTGTTAGGAGAAATAAGGGTAGCCCAACTGTCCATAATGCTATGTTAAAGACTGTTGTCAATATGGTAGTGTTACAAATGGGAACACAACATGAAGTATGTAAAATTCTGAGATAGTGTAGAACCCCCCTCAGAATACCCCCACCCCAAAACTGTTTTTTGCAGAACCCTACTCAAAATTTAGGCATATCATATTGTGTGCCACTGTCACAATTATGTTTAGCAATTTGTTGTGTAGTTCTGATGTTGAGGCTTATTAATCACCATGTCCCCATTTGGCCAATAAAAGGTCCTTGTAGTTAGTATAGAAAGAGCAATACATAGCATTGGTCACCACTGCTATGTACGATCACATATTCCTATCAATTCTCTATGGAAAATAAAAGATGTCAACCAAGAATCAGACAATATCCAAATCAAGCCTAAAGTGATAATTTTGAGAGGTAAAACTGTGATGCCATTTTTGTTGGTATGACATTTAAAGAAACACAACACACTCAGAGGTGTAGCTAGCCAAATGTTTACTAGAAGATCACAATAGCCACAAAGACACATTTCACTGATAAACTCCACTTCCTCAGTTTATCTGATCCCATGTCTGCACATCAGAATTTATAACAGTCACCATGATCATGGACGGTGCAGTGGTAGCGTTGTCGCCTCACCGCAAGAGGTTCTCTGGTGAGATTCTAGGCTAGGGTGCCTTCTGTGTGGAGTCTGCATGTTCTCCCTGCGTTTGTGTGGGCACCCTCCGGGTGCTCTGGTTTCCTCCCACATTATAAAGACGTGCATCTAGAGTGTTTCTCCTGGGCCTCTGGTAAAAACTGGCTTCGTTCCAAGTTGGACTTTCCTGGTTAACAAATGTAAAATAAATAAATCATGTGATCAAACTGTACAGATGACTGGATTCACAACAAAAAAATCTTTATAAGTGGTACATCCTATGGTAACACAAATAGAACGGGCATAAACAATGCAGAGAAAACAAAAATAAATGTTTAGTCACGAATCAAAATATCTATCAATTGATTACATAAAAAAACACAAAATAGTGAATAGTGCTGTGCTTCTCTCCAGTGGTCAAGTTATTTATTGCAGGTAATCATTATAAATAAATAATAAAAGTAAAGCATAAAAAGAATAAAATATCTACCAGATCATAAGTAGCAGCATCTTTGTTAAATAGTATCATTGAAACCTGGGGAAAATAACGGCTCCATCCTAACCATTCACAGATGTTTTTTGTAGTCCAGCTGTTTTTGTGCATAAGAGGAAGTAGTATTTTGATCCCCACATTAATCAACACCCACAAAAGTTAAAACTGCAGTTAGTTGTTGCATGACATTTATGTGCAGTGCATTGTTATGTAGCACACAAAATAGTGTTGTGCTGCCCTTCAGTTGTCAAGATGTTCCTTAATAAGTAAGCGGAAAGGTCTGGAGATCGGACCAATATACAATCAAGGTTGTCAAAAACACAGTCACTACATTGAATCACCGGAGATATTGTCCACCAGACATACAGATCATTTTATGCTGAGGCTCTAAAAAAAACAATCTTCCAAACTTCAATGACCTGCTAAACCTGTATCCTCAGCAATTTCTAAAGCACTCACCAAAAGCAGTGCCAAACACCATATATCTGCCTATACTCACTGGAGCCCCAAGAGCAAAACCCATAAGGCAAGCAACACATTGCCCAGGACTGTTTCCATAGGGAAGTCAATTGTATGACACACAGATGCCCCACTCACCAGACTGAACAAGGAGAAGATCACAGTTAGCTGCTTATCTGGAACTGGGATCCATGTACCCAGGACTGTTTCCATAGTGAAGTCAGTTGTATGACACACAGATGCCTCGCTCACCAGACTGAACAAGGAGAATATCACAGTTAGCTGCTTATCTGGAACTGGGATCCATGTACCCAGGACTGTTTCCATAGGGAAGTCAATTGTACGACACACACATGCCTCGCTCACCAGACTGGGGACTGTATTGTAAGACACACACAGATGCCTCACTCACCAGACTGAACAAGGAGAAGATCACAGTGAGTTGCTTATCTGGAACTGGGATCCATATACCCAGGACTGTTTCCATGGGGAAGCCAATTGTACGACACACACATGCCTCGCTCACCAGACTGGGGACTGTATTGTATGACACAAACAGATGCCTCGCTCTCCAGACTGAACAAGGAGAAGATCACAGTGAGCTGCTTATCTGGAACTGGGATCCATGAAGTTACAAATACACTCAAGTCATTACACTACAGGTACCAGTATGATTATATCATAGTTCATGTGGACATTAATGACCCAAGATGTACCTCCCTGTAGTATGTGAAGACAGACATTCTTGGTCTCTCTGAACATGTGTCTCAGACTGGTGTGTGCCTTGTATTAAGCATTCTAACTTCACCAATAATAATGCCGCATTATGAATAAAAGATGGTTGACCATTAGTTGGCATAGTTTCTGGTGTCTTTCCAGGGGTAGTCAATGTATGCCAGTAGGGGAGAATATGGTTAATAAACTACATTGCTTTGCAAAGAATGGTCTGAACCTTGCCCCCCTCCCCCCAGGATTCTGAATATTGTCTAAAACGTTATTCACCCCTTAGAGCCTTTTTAGCAGTGCCAAATTGACAAACCTACCAATGTAACAAAACCCAAAGAAACCTAAAGGTGTTACTACTCAGTGGTAGGAGCCTAAACAAGAAACTCCACACCCTACAAACTGTCCTCACCCTGGAGAATATAAACATATGGGCTGCTACCAAGACATGGTTTAAATCTGCAGAGTACTCCAGCACTGCAAGGCTTCAGTGTGTACACAAATTTCGACCATCAGCTGCACCAACAGGGATAAAAGGTGGTTAAACAGGATGATACCTGTAATGTATCCATGTGCAAATCACCACAGACAATATCTCACACTATATCCTAGCAAGCTGTAGATCACCGTCTATGTCCCTAGAATCCCATAGCTTGTACGTAGACCTACTGGAGACACTCTACATTAAACCAAATACCCTATTCATGGGAGACATTAACTCATTGCTTCCTACAAGAGTATTGTCATTGGGAAAGCCGAGTTCCTGTGTATCCTGTAACAGTATCTTTACAGGAGGCTTTTCTGTACTCCTGAAACGAGTGTACTCATCACTATTTTTAAAGTCTAATTTCTGAAGTCTTCGTAAAGAAACATACATAAAACTACATCTACAAGCTGACATGATTTGCTAAGCATAACAGTAAAATGGTCAGCATAGGCTATCTAGAGCTGTACTTAAGGAGTGTTTACAAAAATTTATGAAAGATACAACATATTTTCATGTTTACATTAATAATGCAAAAATAGAGTGTGACACTGTCATGCTGGGGTGATGTATTCAAGCAATAAGTGTTAGTAAAAAATTATATTAAAATATGGTGGGTAATGTGAAGACATTCAGAGATATAAATGCTCCTTTGTTAAAGCAGTTACGACTATTACATATATTTTCATAACTGTATTAATTTCATAAAAGCTGTGGGACCTACAGGTGAAGAAATGATGCCATCTTATACAGAACATTTAGGTTCAGAATGTTGCCACTGATACATCTAACACAAATGGTTCTGTAGATTTAAATTGTTTTGAAATATTGTGAAAGCATTATATGCATATTTTGCATAGATTTGGCAATATCACAAAATAGCAGTATGGTATCCCGTTTTATACATCACTGGAAGACTCTTAAACAAGATAACAGTTCCACCACTGATGTCTTACATCTGTCTTGCATAAGTACTGAGATGTAACCCATTGTTTGATCATAACACTACTATTTTTGGCAAACAAAATACATTTTTCTTTCATAGATACGCAGTATGAAATCATCATCGTCTACAGACGTCCCTTTGTTACTAACATCATTCTACAGCCGTCCCTTTGTTACTAACATCATTCTACGGCCCATTATCTACCAAAGAGCTGTCATATTTACATTTTTTGTAATTCATACCATTTATCAGGTAGTATAAATCTAATGAAGTATGTTTGCAGTAGGGGATTTTGGAATAAAGCTTTCAGGAAACAATTGGTTTCCCGGCTTAGAAGATCTCAGGAAGCAAAGGTGTTAATTACCCTCTTGCTGTTCAGGATTAATTACCCCTCTATAGACTGGGAAACATATAATGCCTCAGACTTGCAGGCACAATGATTCCTGCACATTATTAACATAAAAATCCTTGACCAGAGAGCATGTACACCCACCAGAGGTTCAGACATACTGGACCTGGTACTCACCAATATGGGAGAATGCTAATACACCCTCCACCCGTGTCTCATTTTAACTGGCGACCACAGGCTGTCAACTTCAAAGTAAAAATCAGTTCTGTAACCCCAGCAAACCATGTAACAGTTAGGAACTATTCATTTAAGTGATAGTTTGCCAAAACTGAATGCCCTTCTTAACACCAAGTTCACAACAACCTATGCAGAATTGTTCATAGAGACCCTGTGCAACCATGTGAATTTCTGTATTGAGGCTGATGTAACTACTAGAAGTAAGCCCAAAACAAACTCTAAAAACAAACCACACTGGTAGAATCCTAGCCTTAGTATGATATATAAAAAAGGTAAAAAAAGCCATGGCTAAAATCAGGAAGAGCAGCTCCCATAATGCTAAGAGCTCTCTAATTAAACTAAACAGGAAAGTAAGAGGACTAATTAAGTCCAACAAGGCCATTTATGAGGTCAGGGTAGCTTCACAAGCTAAAGACAGCCACAAGGTCTTTTACGGCTATGCTCATAACCGCAAAGGCAGCAGACAGCAGTGTCCTGAACTGGTGGTCAGTGGGGCCACACTCACTGAGCAGAGTGACATACTGCATCTGCTGACTGGTAGTCACTGGGGCTATACTCACTGAGCAGAGTGACATACTGAATCTGATGACTGGTGGTCAGTGGGGCCACACTCTCTAAGCAGAGTGACATACTGAATCTGCTGGCTGACAAATTCAGCTCAAACTTCACTCCCCCCTCCTTCCCTTATGAAATACCTACTAGCATAACCCTACCAAGTAATAGCAGGGTGCAGGTCCTGGTGATGCTCGCTAAGGCCAAAAACATAGCTTCAGTGGGCACCGACAATATCCCAGCATGCCTCCTAAATAGCTTAAATGAAGAAAAACGAAGCAAAGTTGGACACTGCTGACAGCTTAAAAAATCTTCTTTATTCTTAAAATCACAAGATAAGCGCTTTTGGGATGACCCTTCTTCAGATAAATAAAATGAATGAGATGGTTCACTTATATACATATAAAAGCCAATCACATTCAGAAATAGCAAGCACATTCAGTGAAAGACACGCCTATTTTTCAAAATAGGCTTAACTGGTATGTAATCATTTAAACCTGGCTTCCTGTTTGCCATTAAGCTAGCAATCCATTTTGTTTCTACAGTTTCTGTTTGAAGCACAATATCACCCCCCCCTAGTGCTGGGTTTAACATTTACAATAACCCTAAATTTAAATGTATGTGTGGGATACAAAATCACATGTCTACATAATGCATTTCTTTCATCTTTATTCCTAATACTGGAAAGATGCTGAAGAATCCTTACTTTGAACATGCTATTCGTCTTACCCACATAAAAACCTTGGCATTGACAGCATTCTGCTAAATATACTATATGTTGGTTTATACGGCAGGTTGCTCTTCCTTTAAAGTGAAACACTTTTGGGTAATGGGATGTATAAAAACAGTATCTTTATTTATGTAGGGGACAAGCTTTACATAATCCACAATTACTCATTCCTGTTGAGTATGGTAAAGATAGGACACATTTGTACGGAAGGTTCCTTGCATAGTAGATCCTTTAAGTTTTTATTCCTTCTATACCTAAAAGTGGGCTGAGGTCCCACTATGCCCCCCAGTGTACTATCACTGGTCAAGATGTTCCAGTTCTTCCTCACTATGTTGCAGATATCACTAGTATTACTGCTATAGTTTAACATGACCTGCGGGACTTTGCATAAAGCTTCATTGCTCTTTTTGACCTTACCCTTTCAAAGCTCTTAAAATCCAGGGCTTATAATCCGTGTATCGCTTGGATCTACCTCTTTCCACAGTTTCATTTACCAAATTCTGCTTATAGCCCCTATCATTAAAGTTTTCCTTAAGTCTAGTCGTCTCCTCTTCAAAATCTGATTCTAGAAGACATAACCTAGAGACCCTGCTCACCTGCCCCTGTACTATGTTGCGATATGTATATCTAGGGTGCATGCTGTCAAATGCCAGAGTGAGTTCTTCCAGCAATCTTTCTTATAGCTTGGATCTAAAGCCTTTTGTATCCTGTTGTACACATACATCTAAAATCTATGGAACTCGTGACATGTTGATGGAAAACCTAAAAACTTTGTAGTGGAGTGTAAGTGGTTAATAAACTCATCTAGTTCTTCCTCTGTCCCATCCACAAAGAAAAATGTCATCTACAAAACGTAGATATAACTGTAGTTGACGTCTCCATTCCTCATTGTTGATGACATGTGTTCTTTCCCATTGAGAGAGAACCAAATTTGCATATGTATTTGCACAGGGGGTCCCCATGGCGACCCCCTGCGCTTGTCTATATATGCCATTACCTCCCAGAAAAACATTATTCTCCAAAACAATGCTTAATAGTGATGTAATGAGTGATAACTTATCATCACTGCGCAAATACATATGCAAATTTGGTTCTCTCTCAATGGGAAAGAACACATGTCATCAACAATGAGGAATGGAGACGTCAACTACAGTTATATCTACGTTTTGTAGATGACATTTTTCTTTTGTGGGATGGGACAGAGGAAGAACTAGATGAGTTTATTAACCACTTACACTCCACTACAAAGTTTTTTAAGTTTTCCATCAACATGTCACACAGTTCCATAGATTTCTTAGATGTATGTGTACAACAGGATACAAAAGGCTTTAGATCCAAGCTACATAAGAAAGATTGCTGGAAGAACTCACCCTAGATATACATATCGCAACATAGTACAGGGGCAGGTGAGCAGGGTCTCTAGGTTATGTCTTCTAGAATCAGATTTTGAAGAGGAGACGACTAGACTTAAGGAGAACTTTAATGATAGGGACTATAAGCAGAATTTGTAAAATGAAACTGTGGAAAGAGGTAGATCCAAGCGATACATGGATTATAAGCCCTGGATTTTAAGAGCTTTTGAAAGGTGAGGTCAAAAGAGCAATGAAGCTTTATGCAAAGTCCCGGAGGTCATGTTAAACTATAGCAGTAATACTAGTGATATCTGCAATATAGTGAGGAAGAACTGGAACATCTTGACCAGTGATAGTACACTGGGGCATAGTGGACCTCAGCCCACTTTTAGGTATAGAAGGATTAAACCTTAAAGGATCTACTATGCAAGGAACCTTCCGTGCCAAATGTGTCCTATGCTTTACCATACTCAACAGGAACGAGTAATTGTGGATTATGTAAAGCTTGTCCCTACATAAATAAAGATACTGTTTTTATACATCCCATTACCCAAAAAGGGTTTCACTTAAAGGAAGAGCAACCTGCGGTAACCAACATAGTATATTTAGCAGAATGCTGTCAATGCCAAGGTTTTTATGTGGGTAAGACGAATAGCATGTTCAAAGTAAGGATTCTTCAGCATCTTTCCAGTATTAGGAATAAAGATGAAAGAAATGCGTTATGTAGACATGTGATTTTGTATCCCACACATACATTTAAATTTAGGGTTATTGTAAATGTTAAACCCAGCACTAGGGGTGATATTGTGCTTCAAACAGAAACTGTAGAAACAAAATGGATTGCTAGCTTAATGGCAAACAGGAAGCCAGGTTTAAATGATTACATACCAATTAAGCCTATTTTGAAAAATAGGCGTGTCTTTCACTGAATGTGCTTGCTATTTCTGAATGTGATTGGCTTTTATATGTATATAAGTGAACCATCTCATTCATTTTATTTATCTGAAGAAGGGTCATCCCGAAAGCGCTTATCTTGTGATTTTAAGAATAAAGAAGATTTTTTAAGCTGTCAGCAGTGTCCAACTTTGCTTCGTTTTTCTTCATTTGTGCTACCTGCTTAAGTTGGACTTTGGCATCTTACTGGGTATTTATTTTCTACCATTCTCCTAAATAGCTTGAAACATGACTTATCAGACAAGACCACTTGAGCCACTTTTCAACTATAGCCTCAAGTAGGCTTTGTACCATGAGAATGGAGGAGTGCAGTGGTTATCCCACTTCACAAAGGTAGGCCATCAACTGACCCTGGATACTACAGACCCATTAGTATGACTAGGCTGATATGCAAAGCTATAGAACAAATTATCATGGGAATGGTCAAGAGCTTTAGACACCAGACCCAACCCAGTTTGGCTTTGTCAAGAGAAGGTCATACCTACTAAACTTGGTGGACTTCTTTGAGAAGGTCACCAAGGTAATGGATGGGGGTGCATACCACCTACCTGAACCTGGCTAAGGCATTTGATGCACCCCCCCAGTATAGTTGACAAACTCACTGAACTGGGCATAATCCCCTACATAATTTGCTGGATTGCTTCAGGGCTCCATGCTGGGACCACTCATTTCTTCACTGTAAAGGCTAATGTCAAGGGCCTTTGGATGACCAGGTTTACAGATGACCACTAACTGGGAGCTATCATAGATTTCCCAACAACACAAACATCTTACAAGAGGGTCTAACACAGACACAAGACTGGTGCCAAAGTCTCAGATTAAAACTTAATGCCAAGAAATGCATCATAGTGCCCTTTGCAAAAACGGCCACCCAGGCTAATTACACCATCAATAAGACACTCCCAAGAGTTTCCCCAGTAGTTAGGGGTCTGGGAACATATGTAAACAGTAATCTGGCTTTTGGGCAACATGTGGCTAAGCTAGTAAGAAAATCATTCTATGTCACCCAACTTATAAGTAAGGGTATGGCATCCAGGTTCTAGGAAGTCAAAGTGCCACTTTATTTGATCCTAATTTGACCCATCATTGAGTATAAGGCCCCCTTTGGTATGTACTTGGCCAGACTTCTGCAACAGCTGGAATGCACACAAAGGTTTCTTATCAGAAGAATCCAAGATATAAAAACTTTGAGCTGTATGGACTGCCATAAAAGCTTTTCTCTACACTCATTGTCCTGCAGGTTATGGAAAAGTGATCTATGCCTGGTGTACAAGTTATGCTTAGATCCAGCTCTGATAGACCTTTTACATCCCAGCAAAAGAGCAGCATCAGAATCATTTGATCCGAGGATTTAAAATTTGCTTGCAACATAAATAGGACAAGTTGTCAAGACAGATGTGTATCTCTGAGGATCTCCATGCTCTGAAACATGCTCCCCATCCATGTTAAGCAGAGTCCGTCCCTTACCCTATGTATGTGTAATCTTGACCAGTGGATGGGAAATTGTGTCTGGCCCCCATGTCTCTGATAGACACAGGCAGACAGTAATGCCCCAAACTAACATACCCCCCACATAACCTCCAAAAACTACCTAACTTATCCCCCTCCTAATAAATACCCATGATATATAGGGGCGCTATTAGGGTGGGCTGCATGGCTAGGCTTATAAACACCCTGGTGGTTGTTAAACTAGTATATCCCTCTGAATCTACAGAGAATGCACCACATATGCAGCTGACTCAATAAACTACCCCAGAAGTGCCACAAGCAATCAATAAGCAAACGTGAAAACTACCCATATTGTCCAGTGTAGTGAAACTTTTAATCCTATGTAAATATTACAGGTACCACAGAAACACATGTGCTGGATTATGTATTCGGATTAATATCAGAGTTTTAATGTTTGTTGTTCTTCTTTCGGCTTTTCCCAGTTAGGGGTTGCCACAGCGGAACTCCGATCCGCTAATGATTGGCAGTAGATTTTTTTACGGGTGCCGAGGTGCCAGCTCGACGCCCAACCTTCAACAAAGACATGCCCATTCTTGAGTTTTAATATGTATATATATCTATATATATATCTATATATATATATATATATATATATATATATATATATTTATTTATGGGATCTGTACAGATCCCCGAAGACAAAAATCACCAAATCTAATTTCAGTTTGGCATACTTGCGCGAAAGTGCTTTTCACCGGAGAAGCACTTTCACGTCTGATGTCTGTTTGCTGAAGCACTATGGTGTGGATAAGGGAACATTCCCTTTTCCTCACTGTAGTGTGGTCTCAGAGTGAGAATATTAAAGTAGGGTGGGTGTGGGGGTGCAATAAACGTAGATTTTTTTTTTTTTTAACATATATTAATGAAAGTGCTTTTTCGATGAAAGCATTTTCGTTAATATATGTTCGGTGATTATGGATTCGGTAAGTCCTAGATCTATATATATATATATATATATATATATATATATATATATATATATATATATATATATATACATTGTTATTTTAATCCCAGTAGTTGGTTCACATTTTCACCTCTGCAATAGCTGAATGATGGTGAAAGCAGATAAAACAAACTGCAAAAAATGATCACTCTGTAAATTTTGCCAGAATGGTTGTGCCACTGATCTTAGCTTATAACTGTTACTCCCAGCTGAGTGTAGAAGAGTGACCGTGTTCATCATTCAAGTGTGGAAGAGTGACTGTGTTCATCATTCTTATATTGTAACAGCGTATCACTGGACATAAAGTCGCATCTTTTTTTTATCCTGTTCTCAGTGATTGATATCATGACTGATATGTATAAACATGTATCAAATCAATAGATCAGTTTTGATAATTCTCACCTGATCAAAGAACAGATCTGTTTAATATGAATAAACTGAGATTAAGTAACATTGGTCTTCATGTGAGACAGGTCACAGCTTTTGCCAAAGCAAAGAATTTCTGGAAAATGGATTACAATATAAAAATATCTGAAATGTTCCTTCTATAAGCCTTGTAACATTAACATCGTGGAAGTCTATTGAAAAATGTCCACATGTAATGAAAAGTGAATTTCAAACCTTGTATGGTTGACACAAGAAAGAAAATCATGTGACTTTATTTGTGGGTCATACCAACCAGCAAACATTCAAGTATCATCACTATATAATATCTGAAAAAAAATGTTGATGGAATTATAAATATATTGTTCAAAATACCCCATAAAGAGGTCTGCATATGTGGGGGAAAAGAAACCCTGATAGCTGCTCCCTTCAACTGTAAGTAGAATTTCTTGATGATACGAGCACAGTAAGCTGTATTATAAAGTTATTAAATTCAAAAGTGTATATATCTGCTAAATCTAGACTGTATTTAAGTGCTTTCAATCCCAGATGATGTGCAGTGTTGGTGTATAATGGCGTAACATCAAGTGTACATATAAGAGAAGTTTGATCTATCTGTAGATTCCCCACTAGATGTACAGACTGTTGTAACTTAAATCCATCATATACCCAAGTTAATAAAGGTTTTAAACAGGAAGGCAGATAGTCTGAAATGGGTTCTGTCAGGGAACTGATACCCGATATGATCAGTTTAGCTGATGGATTCATAACAGATGTGTGTATTTTGGGCAGAATATATAGAAGCTGAGATCTGGGGTGTACAACCTATAATTCAATGCTTGACAATATATATCCCACTCACACTGAAGCATCTCAGGCTGGAAAAGCAGAAGAAGCAAAATCCTGTAGACGTCACCACAGCAGAGAATGAGCAAGTTCCACTTGATTAAGAAGAAAATGAGCTTTTATTGATAAAACAAATAAAATACAATGAGCGCTTTCAGCATAAACTGCCTGCTTCAGATCGTGTAATGTAAAGACCAGCAATGGTTTAAATAACATTGAAAATAGAATCATAATGAGGCTTTAGTCACTTCCTTATTCCTTTGGTTTTTACTTCCAATCACAATGTAGCATCAGGGAACTTATTTGCGTGAGCTAAGGAGAACAAGATCTTGTAATTGGTGCTTTTGTCTAACTAATGGTATTATATCCAATCAAGATGCTTCTATGTTCTACTAAGGGTTCAGAATTACTGTTCTGTTGGCAACCAGTCATATACTTCACATTGGTTGTTATTTCCAATCGCAATACAGCCTTAGTAAGCTTATTTGCATAGATTGAAACTGCTATTTGGCACTATAGTCAAGACCAACCAGTCATATGTCCCACTTTGGTTCTTACTTCCAACCACAATGTAGCATCAGTAAACATATTTGCTTAAACTAGAACTGCTGTTTGATACTATGGTCAGAATCACTAAGAATCCTTGTATGTCAGTAAAGTTAATACCCATGTCAAGACTTAATAAGTACTTGATAAATATAGTTTCATCTTGTTCTCCTTGGTTTCTACTGCAAATATCAGTAGATCTGAAGCAAAGTTTCCAGTAGTTTCATAAAAGCAAGCTTTATACCGTAAAATATTAAGTTACATTCTTACCTTGCATAACTAAACACTTATAGTTAGTAAGTACTAGCACAATGTTTTCTAAACTGCATAGAAACCAGGTATCCAGTGGAAATAAAACTAACATATAATGTTAAGATATCCAAAGTCGTAAAAAAAATGCTTTAGTTGCAAAGTATGTTAACTAAATATATATCCATGTTGTCCATTATGTCCATTATGTTAACTATATATATATATATATATATATATATATATATATATATATATATATATATATAGCTTAGAAAGTTGCTTGTTACAAAAATATATAGACTTATAAACTTGCCAATTAAAATTATTATACAGGTGGAGGAGACCCTGGAGAGGTGGAGATATGCTCTAGAGAGAAGAGGAATGAAGGTCAGCAAGACTAAGACAGAATATATGTGTGTGAATGAGAGGGAGGATAGAGGAATGGTGAGGATGCAGGGAGTTGAGGTGGCGAAGGTGGATGAGTTTAAGTGCTTGGGATCAACAGTTCAGAGTAATGGTGAGTGTGGAAGAGAGGTGAAGAAGAGAGTACAGGCAGGATGGAGTGGGTGGAGAAGAGTTTCAAGAGTGATTTGTGACAGGCGAGTACCAGTAAGAGTGAAAGGGAAGGTCTACAAGAGGGTAGTGAGACCAGCTATGTTATATGGGTTGGAGACAGTGGCATTGACAAAAAGGCATGAGTCAGAGCTTGACGTGGCAGAATTGAAGATGTTAAGATTTGCACTGGGTGTGACGAGGATGGATAGGATTAAGAATAAGTATATTAGAGAGTCAGCCCAGGTTGGAAGGTTTGGTGACAAAGCCAGAGAGGCAAGATTATGTTGGTTTGGACATGTGCTGAGGAGGGATGCAGAGTATATTGGGAAAAAGATGCTAAGAATGAAGCTGCCAGGTAACAGGAAAAGAGGAAGGCCTAAGATAAGGTTTATGTATGTGGTGAGAGAGGACATGCAGATGGTTGGTGTGACAGAGCAAGATGCAGAGGACAGGAAGAAATGGAAACAGATTATCTGCTGTGGCGACCTCTAACAGGAACAGCCGAAAGAAGAAGAAGAAGATTAAGTTTATTTGTTATGTTTATTTTATTATTATTAAAATTGTATTGCAACATGAAAGTCCGAGTGTTCTTTCATATCAGTTGAGAAAAAAAAACGTAACAAACCACATATATGTGAAAATATATTGCTGACCATTTCAGTCAAAAGACTCATTAAGAAAAAGATGACTTATTTTAAAACGCTCATTGGTCAAACAAGACTGAGTTTGTTAGAATGTCTGCCCGCATTCGCAGCTGCAGAAGAATAACAAAGATGACTCAAAGGAGACTTATTCAGGTAAGCTATCGCACTGGAAAAACCAAACTGCAAAATAGCTCACCTACAAACAAACATCATTGGTTGCCAAGGTTAGTAAAAAAAAGGGGTCCGCCCGAAGGGATATCTCTAATACCTTCTTGCATATTTTAAATATTTATTTAAAGCTTGAAGCCTTATCAGTAGATAAGTATCTTGGGGAGAAAAAAATATATAAACTCAACTGTAAATAACTTTACAAGAAATTTAACAATCACAAGCAATCTGCCAGCTTTCACGGCAACAGAGAAAGCATTCTCAATGAATCTGCTCGTAAACAAAAATTTGTTACTTCTTAATAAAACAACCTTATGACATTAAAAGAGTGTCCATGATTATCTTAATAATAATGAAAAGACCATTGGATTTCGGGCTTGCATAAGTTATACCAGCTTATCAATTATTTGAATTGAAGCTGAAGAAAGACATACTACATGTCTATGCTATTTCTTATAGGTAAGACCTTAGATAGAAACCAAGTAATATTAAGTGTTCACTATACCCACATCTATTAAAAAACAACGTCACTAGTTGCGACCAATAATTCCATAGATATGGCATGAAACATGTTGAATGACTAAAAATCAAAAACAAACCTTCATTTGAAAGCATTAAAACTATTAAACAATGTATTAAAATTACTTACTGATTGTGAGATGTCTGTTTCTCAGAATTGGTTTTAAAGCGATCATATTGTTCAAACCTGGAAGACGTGTACTTCTCAAATTTGTAATCCATTTAACTTTACATGGTTCTGTTTGATTCATGACATCTCCTTGTCTGGAACTGAATGGAATCATCTCTATGGCTTTAAATGTTACCTTATGTGATGGATAGGAAGCTATATGGTTTGCAAGGCTGTTGTGAGGGTCTCTATTAGAGATATCCCTCATATGGTGCAAAATTCTATTTTTAAATTGTTGGTCAGTTTTACCCACATAAAAAGATGGGCAGTTGCTGCAGGTTGCAAGATATACAAGATGTTATGTACTGCAAGTGGCTGCTGCTCTGAAGTAATACATTTGTTTTGTGTTCGGATGCACAAATAATGTAGTTCGATTAATGAACTGGCAAGCTTTACATCTCCCACATTTGTGGGTGCCTTCACTCTTAGTGGATGTCTTCTTCTTGAGACCATCTTTACTGCATAGGAGTTGTTTCAAATTATTCTTATTGTTAAAGACAAATCTCAGTTGATCTCCTGCAATGCTTTTGAGTTTTTCATTTTCAGTGAGGATCGGCCAAAATTGTTTAACGATATTACAGAGTTGCACATGGTCCGTACAATAAGTCAAGACACAATTGACCTTATCCTTTCTGATTTGACTAAATACGTTCATTCGATTTATTAGCTTCTATTTTTTCATTTCGTTGAAGAAAATAAGGACGTACTTTATTACGAACACTGGTCTGCAGGTCTGGCTTACTTGATAAATCTTTATCCTTGTAGCCTCTTTCTCTAAAATTTGTTTTTGGTGTAGAACACTCCATATTGTATGTAGTTTCTTTCGTGCACAACCTGGAAGCCCTGCTCATTTGATTTTCCACAATGTTTTTAAAAACATGTCTGAATGCATGCTGGATCGGTGCAAATAATGGTTACGCCAAGTTGACTTACTGTGGATTCTAGTGTGCATACCTTTGTCACTATCTAAAGTTAATGTGATATCCAAAAAACTTATCTCATATTTGGGGGATTCGACAGTGAACCTCAGAAATGTTGTTGTGGAATTCAAAAAATTATTGAAGTCAGCTAAGTCCTGTTCACTCCCTCTCCAAAGAAGGAAGATGTTATCAACAAAGTGACCATAATGCAGTATACATTGGTGCCAAAGATTGCTGATATTATGGACATGATTCATCTCCCATTGAGCAAGAACCAGGTTCGAGTAACTATTCGCACATGGGGTACCCATCTCTACACCCCATGTTTGCCTATAGCACTTATTCCCATAAATGAAGAAGTTATTCTCCAAGATCAGTTCAAGGAGGCAGCAAACTACCTCCACATTTTGGCCTGTAGACATTCCTAGGGTCCTAATGGCCTCTATGACATATTCATGTGGGATGACCATAAAAAGATTAACTACATCCATGGTAACCAAGACCAGGTCTGAAACATTAGTGAGGTCTTTTATGCTTGTGTTAAGAGAAGTTAGAAAATCTCCTGAATCCTTTAGTACCATGTCAACTGTGGTCAGTAGTTGTTTTAGTTCATTTTCTACATATACGTATAGAGGTTCAGTTACCCAACCTCGACCTGCTACTATGGGTCTTAGCGGTGGATTAACAGGATCTTGGGGAGGCCACTTATTGCTGGTATCAATGGGTTCGAGGTTTCAAGAAATTTAAAGAGGTCCTCACTGATACATCTCTCTAATAGGAGATCATTCAATGCACCATGCACATATTTCACTCTCTGTTCCAAAAGTTTTGGGGTGACAATTGCATATGTTTTATGGACACTTAAAATTTATTTCATTCTATTACTATACCAAGAAGCATCCCTTATCACTGTAGCTCTCCCCTTATTGGCTGGTTTTATGACAATGTCTGCATTGTCTCATAATTCCAAAAGAGCTTGATACTCATTAGTTGTTAGATTATGAAAATGCTTCTGTTTGTTTTGATCTATCCTGAGTTTGCTAACTTCATTTTTACATAAATTTATAAACAGATCCACTGAAGGATGGTTCATAGGCACAAAACTACCAGGTTTCTTGAATCTCTGTGTACCAGCAGCATTACTTTCAGGGAATATATTTCTCAAGCTCACATTCCTACCATGGAGCTTGATATCAGCAACAAACTCATGGAGATCTGAATGGAGAGAGGGAACAAAAGTCAATCTTTTCACTAACACTTTGATATGATCTTGATTGAGTGGAAAATGAGACATGTTGATGACTAACGAATTAATTGTTTCATTTACCAGTTCATTACTTAGTGGTTTAGAACTCATGCCAAGAACTACCTGATGTGATAAAAACTTCTGTATTTTTCTCTGAAATGATGTAATGGGGTCAAAATCTAGTTTGAATTCATAGGTTAAATCTGAAAGTTGATGCATTACCTCACAGCCATATTTTTGATCATGACATACAGGCATTGTCCCATCCTTATCTGTCCCAGAAATAACCAGTTGCTTATCAGACCTCAGTTGTTGTAATACCAATTTCTCCTCCTTAGTGATATTATAATTACTATATTTAAATATCCTGAATTGACATGAATCACTTTCATAATGGCTGTCTCAAATGCTTTACTGTGGGGTGATATGATGGAGTAAAAGCTGAATGATGGAATTTGTATGACATAATATGAAAAGATTCATTACTACTAGAAGGCCATTCCTTATCAACAAACTGTTTTAAATCCTGTATGCATTCAAATTGTAAAGTAATGCATGTGAAAACAAATGATAACCCTTTATTAAAAAGTTTCTTTTGAGAATCGGTGGTAGACAGTCCAAAGATATTAAAATAAAGAGCAGGATATTCTCTTGAACAATTCAAATTATGGCATTTAAATGAGTGAGGAAAGTCTCTTAAGGTCATGGTGTTTTCTTCAACCCTTGTGATATTTGTGAGCAAAGGGCTCATTTGTGAAATATTCCTTGTCACATTTGTCTGTTTATTTGACTGGGCGTCATCAAGAGAGTCCTTGTCCATGAGATGAGATGTCATCAGTAACATTCCTGGCTATTAATGAGAATTCCGTGAACTGCAAAATGGATTTAAGGACACCGCCATGTTTCCTCTTCCTCTTTGGTTAGGACTTGTTCTTACAGTAAGCATTATTGCCCACAATGGACCTTTTTTGTTTAATCCAAGCAAATTCCCTATCATTTGCATAGTCAATTAGGTCACGTTTGAACTTCCTGACTGTTTTGTTCTAGAGCTCAATGTCTAAGCTGACAAGCAGCCTAGAAATACTGTGCACCAGCATTGGTGTGAACCTGTTACGTGCACCAGCATTGGTGTGAACCTGTTATGTGCACTTGCTTTTTTGTGTACCATTTATGTTGGTACCAGATGACACCTCATGCAGATTGGCATCGGGTTTCAAACTTTTCTTTGGCAACTTGACAAGTATTGAAGAGCGGTTGTCACTTAACCAGATCCTGTTAACTGATCTCTGCTCTTCGCTATCACTAGCTTGTCATTCTGCTCTTCGCCATCACTAGCTTGTCATTCTGCTCTTCACTATCACTAGCTTGTCATTCTAAAATATCCTCCTTGATACTGCCAAAACCCATCTATTTCATTGGAGATTATACAAATAACCTTTCTGCCACTACATCAGCTCACTGAGGAATAGCTTGTGCTGTGTAAGTAAAGGAAGTTAGTGACTCAGTCTGTTATGTTTAAAGTATAAGCTTTACATTCCATAGAAACTTCCGGAAGGGAGACTGCCAAATAAGGTCATTCAGCTTTAGCACCATAAACAAGTTGACATAGTCACATTAAAACTTTGAATGAAGATAGACAAGTGGTAAGCTATCATACAACTGATTGCTGTGAATACAACTCAGAATTAGATGGGAGCATTTCTTACTGTATTTCATTACCCCTGATGAATACTGAACTCCTTGTGGGGGAAAATGCTGAAAACCATCCTGCCTAATGAGTTCATTGTTCATTTGTGCAGAGCAGAATATTGCATTTTGAGAAATACCTGAGTTATACTTGCAAAGTTCAGTTACCCATCCATCCATTTATCCAGAGGGTGAGAGGGCTACTTTGCTTAATATAAATGGGGAGTCTATTCCAGAGAAGAATTGTTTGAGTGAGGTATATATCATGTCAGGAGGTTCGGTTTATATTACAGTGGAGGTTGAGGTCTTTAGCACATGTGCCCAAGGAGCCTATATGAGACTGAGAAGAGAGATACAGCTCAAAGGTATTTTCCATAGGTAATGGAACTCAGGCCCTCCACCATGGCATTTAATGATGACTCCACGTTTATAGTCATCTGCAAACTTAGTCATCCAAAGGCCTTTGGCATCAGAGAAGTAAATAACAAAATGAAGCATCCCCATTACTGAGAGCTGGAGACACCATTGTTTAGCTGCCTTTTCATGAAAGTTTGCCTCCAATTTTAGTTTGTGAGGTCTGTTTGGGAGGCAATTTGCTATCTCTCATTCAAAAATAAGAGTTTATGTTTATTTTGATAAGGTTATCTATGACCTGAGTGAGGAATATGGTTAAAGGCTTTGGCTAGGCAGAGGTGAGCTGTGTGTACTGATTTTCACCTCATCCAAAGCCTTAGAGACTTTTTCAAACTTTAAAAACGTTGACTGGGTTAAACAGACATCATCTACTCTTCACAAACCCAAACTGATTTAGGTCAAAGGGCATTAGACTGTTAATATACATGTTTATGAAGCCCATTTGAATGTGTTCCATTGAGTTACAAGCTTTTGGGTCTGTTGTTACCATTATTAATAGTGGGCCTCTGATGTGTAAATGTCATAAACTTAGTCTACTTGTCTCTCAGCCAGTGACAATCAGCACTGCATGGCAGCTATAATACCCAGCCCATCCACATTTGTGGTCTTCACCTTTTAATGACCACTCAGCTAGCCTCCTCCAGCACAGTGCAGCATCAATGCTTGCCAAGTGGGAGCCCCCCACCACATGTAACTGTACATGTATCACACACATACATGTAGGTACATGGACATGTACACTTGCTCATACATATACATATAACTTTCCCAGACTGGATTGCACCATGCTCTGTGTGTCTTCAGGTCTATATTAGTTCACCGAAACGTATCTTCAGCGAACACCTATTCATTGACATATATTCAGCAAAAATCACTTCTGCAATTCGCTGAATTTTCCAAGGGCAATGAAACAATCATCCTGCAGCACAATGGAACCCACAAGTAACTAAATCAAAGCCCCCACACCCCAAAAACTACATGTATATATATATATATATATATATATATATATATATATATATATATATATATATATAAACTCCAAAATCGCAGTACAGTGGGGAAAAGGGCAGGCCAACTACTTCATTGCCCTTGGAAAATTCAGCAAATCGTGGAAGTGATTTTTGCTGAATACATGTTGACGAATAGGTGTTCATTGAAGATATGTTTCTGCGAACTAATATAGACCCGTTTCTTCCCCCTAGCTGGTTCTTACAGTTCTGAAGCAGACTCTATAACCTCTGGCAGTACCATAAACAGATGTCTGTTAAGTACTTTAATTCAAATCCACATTTTTGTCTGTTTCCTATGATGCTTTCATTGGTGGAACCAATAAACTCTTGGCTTAACATTGGTGTCAGTCAAAGGGGATCCAGTTTCTGTCAGCCTGGGATAACAAACCTTGCTGCTTTGTCAGAGATGGTTTGCACCTGGCACCATTCGGCTTTCAGCTGCTGGCAAAGGCTCTTGCCTCCCCCATAGTGCCCTTTTTAGACTAAGTCTTGAAAACTAAATTGCCAATGTGAAAATTGCCAGCCATAATAAAATAAGGGTTATGTTGCTAAATGCTAGTAGCTTAAACCAAAAACTGCACACCCTGGAAGCACTTCTGTCACTGGAGGATGTAGATGTCTGTGCAGTCACAGAAACCTGGTTCAAGGCCTCAGAGAGTACCCTGGCCTTGCAAGGCTACAATGTCTTACACACCTTCAGGCCGCAAAACGAACATGTGAGGATGAAAGGAGGCGGTGTTTCTATCTGTATTAGAGCTAAAGTTACCTCCCAACTAGTTAGACTGGACAGCTCCATTGAGTTACTCCAACTTGAGATTACTGTGGGTAAGATCCCCATTCAAGTCATAGCTAGTTACAGATGCCCTCCATGGATCATAATGTGCACAAGCCTACGTGACCAAACTGGAGTCGATCCAAATATTGCCAAACACTCTGATCATGGGGGATTTCCGTTATTCCACCATCAGCTGGGAAACTTGCTCTAGACCTAAATCAGTAGTGCAAAAGCTCCTTGACTTTGTTAATTCAAATGCCCTAGAGCAAATTGTTCAAACCCCAACAAGAGTAACAAACATACTAGATCTGGACCTCGCTAACATGACAAACAGATGCACCACCACAACTGTCGGACCCTCATTAGTTAAGTCTGACCACATATCAGTTACCTTTGAACTGGCACTAACACCAGAACTCATAAAGGGTGAAGCCAGACTAAAAATCTTCACCCAAGCAAACTATACCCTCCTAGGGGAAGGTATAAATGCATTTTAATCCCCATCCCCCAGCTGGAAGTGATAACTACACCAAAGCTTACACTAAAACCCTGTTCCAGAGAGAATCAAAGCCAAAGCAGAGCCTCAAGTAAAAAAAAATCCACCCTGGTGGACATCCAGCATCAACAAACTTTACAACAAACACAAAAAGTTGCTGTCTAAGAAAACTAAGACATGCCCCCAGCAGTGGAAAAGCACCCTCCTTAGCCTCAACAGACAAATAAGACAACATGTCAAATCCTCTAAGGGTAACTTTGAGAAAAACTTAGCAATCACAACCAAGGATAATCATGAGGCCTTTTACAACTACGTATATAGCTTAAAAGGTAGGACCCAAGCATGTGCCGAACTAGTGACTAACGGTGTCATACACACTGATTCCGCAGAGATAGCAAACCTGCTTGTGGACAGATTTGGTGAAAATTTCACTCCCTTATCCCCTCTGAACTTATCACAAACCTTGCCCCAACCCCCCTACCCTACATATCTGAAGAGTAGGTCATTAAAGCTTTGTCTAAGGCAAAAGACAGCCTCTATGGGACCAGGCAACATCCCAGACTGTCTTCTAAACAAACTAAAACAAAAACTATCACCGCCATTAAGTACCTTTTTCAATCATAGCCTAACCACTGGCTTTGTTCACATGGAATGGAGAACAGCAACAATTATTCCCCTCCACAAAGGTGGCTTAGCAGCAGACCCAGGGAATTAGAGACCCATAAGTCTGACCAGACTAATCTGTAAAGCCATGGAACGTATCATCATTACCTCATAAAGAAAGACATAGGCGACCTCCAAACCTTGGATTTGACCCACTTTAGCTTCCTCAAGGTCAGATCCTGCCTGTTAAACTGGGTGGATTTCTTCAAAAATGTGACCAGGGCCATTGACAAGGGTAAATCTGTGCACACAGTATACCTCAACTTGGCAAATGCCTTTGACACAACCCCACACTCAGGCATTACAGATACACTTAGCAAACTGAATGTAAACCCTTTTGTTGTAAGATGGGTTGCCATCTGGCTCACAAACCGGTCACACAATATCAAAGTGGGTGACTCCACATCAACCAGCAGACCTGTCACCTGTGGGGTGCCACATGGGTCAGTGGTGGGCCCCCTGCTGTGTTTTATATACTTCTCAGATGTTCAGACCAAAACTAAGGGGCTGTGGCTGAACAAGTTTGTGGACAATTGCAAACTGGGTGCAATTACTGAATCCCCAAATGATGTCAGTATACTCCAGGATGGTCTCATGCAGACCAATGACTAGTGTCTTATTCATGGTCTCAAACTGAATGCAAAGAAATGCATCATCATTCTCTTCAGTAAAAACAGTCTCTCTTCACACTATCAAATTAGCAACAATACCCTACGTACCTATGAAGTGGCAATAGATCTGGGATCACATGTAGACTATGACCTTAAGTTTGACCCCCATTTGTCTGTTGTAGTAAGGAAGGCTTTCTTAGATAGCACACTTCATTAGCAAAGGCATCGCTTATAGAGCCAAGGAGGTTTTAACCCCTCTATACTCATCACTAATCAGTCCCATAATTGAGTATAATGCCCCTTTTGGCATATACTGTACAAAGCACCTGCAGCAATTGGAGAGACCTCAGAGGTTTCTAACTAACAAGATCAAGGGATTCCAGCACATACCTTACACAGACCAGCTAAAGTCTTTGTCACTATACTCAGCATCATATAGACGTCTTAGGGGAGACTTGTGCCTGGCTTACAGATCAGTCTCAAACCCAAACACTAATGAATTTGCTGAACAACTGTAAATCAAACAGGATGAGCGATACCCATTCCAGGGACCTAAATATGGCCTGCGACTTCAATAGGATGTGCTGGAGGGATAGCTTTGTCTCCCAGTGACTGCCGCATCTTTGGAATAGGCTGCCAGTTCATGTGAAGCAGAGCACCACTATGATACTGTTCAAAAGGAACCTGGACTAGTGGATGGGGCACCATAAATTCTTACCAGGGATAGCACCCACAACTCTCCTGGACATGGGCCAGTTCTGGGTATTGATGAGAGTATCTGTGGTATTACATTGGGATGAAACAGCTAGACTTCAAATGACCTCTGGGTGGATAGACTAGTAATGTCCTATGATCCTGTGAAATTACAGTTTTGACTTTCTTGTTCATTGGCTCCACAGACCTCCTTTGAAGGATAACAGAACTGCATACGTCATGCACACATACATACCTGCATACATCATCACATATTCACATGTGTACATACATAGATGCACTTCACTGACAGTAGATTAAGGGAGCAAGCCAGATGTTTTACACATACATGTTCAACACAGGTCTACTATTTTATGTATTTCTAGTAACTGAGCAATTGTGTATATGTAAAGCCAGACTATGCATGGATGTGTGTACATATTAATAGTGCCAGAGTACATGTGCATGTGCAGAAACAGACTGTGCATGCACATGTGTACATATTTACAGTGACAGAGCATGTATGTATGTGTAGAGCCAGACTATGCATGTACATGTGTACAGTGGCAGAGCATGTGTGCATGTGTAGAGCTGGACTATGCATGTACATGTTTACATGTTTATAGTTACAGAGCATGTGTGTATGTGCAGAGAAAAACTATGCATGCATATGTGTACGCATTTATAATTAGAGTGTGTGCATGTGCAGAGCCAGACTTTGCTTGTACATGTGTATATACTTATAGTGACAGAGCATGTGTGTATGTGCAGAGACAGAATATGCATGCACCTGTGTACATATTTACAGTGACAGACCATGTGGGTATGTGCAGAGACAGACTATGCATGTATATTTGTACATATTTATAGAGTGTGTGTAGTGGTGCAGAGACAGATTATGGATGTACATGTATACATATTTACAGTGTTGCTTGTTGTTGTTTATTTGACACTCCCTACACACAGGAACTGATGTAATCTCCCTACGATAGAAACTGATGTAAACTTACTTTATTAGTATAGGAACTGATGTAATTATACTTGATTAATGTCTATTGGCCAGGTGAAATTGACAAGTATTTAAATGTCTGAAGTCCGTTCATTTGTTTTTATGGTCTGAAGAAGCTGTATGCAAAAGTGCTTACCACCTGTATTTTATGCTTTATTAAACAGTTTCATTTATTTTGCTGTGACTGTTTTTTATGACCATTTTGACATTTTTTTTTTTGTTTGTTTGTGTTTGGATTTTATTGTAAAAATAAGACAAAGTTAATATAAACCCGTACATTGTTCACTGGATTGCAAATTGGCTCTCCACCAGATCTTGCCAGTACATTCTTAGAATGCAAAACTGTAATATGTGGAATGCTACAGGGTCTGTGGTAGGCTCTGCCATGTTAGGCATTTATTTGCAGATATCCAAGCCAACATCCCTGAAGTATGTTTGACTAAGGTTGCTGATGACTACAAGTGGGATACTGTTATCTGCTCATCCACAGATGCTAAGCTTCAGCAAGCATTGGAATATGCACGTACCTGGTGTAATGAAAACAGTGTGAAGCAAATGCAGCAAAGTGCAGCATGGGAGCATTCAGCTGCTCCCGCCTCATATGCTATATATGGTAATATGGTACCTCTCTTCAGACAGACAATGAAGAGAGACCCGCATACTTATGTGGACAACTCTCTCTCTCTCTACGTCTCTTATTCTCTTTCTCTATTGATCATCATGTTTCCAGAATAGTCAGGAAATTTTTTTATCTGTCCCAGTTAATTTTCAAGATAATATTTTCAAGAGCCAAAGAATTCCTCCTACCCTTGTATTTTCCCCCCTTATCCGACCCATCATTGGATACAGTGGCCCTTTGGTAACTACAAATCTGAGCATATTGCTCAACTGGAAAGGCCCCAGAGATTTCTAACCAAGAAAATTAAAGGTCTTAAATCCTTGAACTATCCTGAATTATTGGCATGATTCTTTTTATGCTCAGTAGCTTTTTGCCTGCTCCGGGATAAGCTGCTCCTTGCTTTCTACAGCATGAAAGACCCAACCCGATTTGACCTGTTTCTTTGCAAAAACTGCCTGTGCAGTCACACTAGAGAACTAAATCTAGTCCAAACCATAAACAATCCTTGCTGGAGGCATAGGTACCTAACACGTCATATCCCAGCCAATGGAATAAGTTGCAACTACAGTCACAGTACTAGTGTGAGGCTAGTCTTGATGGCTGGATGGGTGGACCATTTGTAAACCAGGCTTATTATGTAAGGCCATGCTCAGTTTGGGAGGTAAGCAGTATTAATTCCTTGATAAGGGATGCAAGAACTTTTAAGTTTGTCTACTTAAAAGCTATGTGTGCCTATGGTCCTACCAACATTACTGTCTGAACAATAGGAAGTATCAAATTTTAATGTCTTGCATTACACACTGACTATAATCCTCAGTGAACTGTCAGAAAATCAAAAATGTTATGAGATACAGGCCAAACGTTATGATGAATTTAGAAAGTTTATGCAAAATCAGGGACAACTGAAAGGTTTGCTTAGAATACTTGTGTCCAGTAGTTCTTCAGTAAGAGACATTGTGGGTGTTTAGATTTAGATTAGATTCTTTGTTATAGTTTCTATCTGTACAACTAATTTTTACATTCTCTGTGCATTATATTGACCTGTGCTTATTTAACCCATATCAGCATGGTCTTCATTTTTTTATTTTTTTAAGTAAAGTTTTTATTAATTTACTTCTAACATCTTGGGACTGGTATTTATTTCTGAATTATTATTTATTATCTGAGAAGGAGGTATTATTTGCCACTGTAGTTTGGCAAAACAGTGATTTCTACCTCTAGAAATCATAGCTGGAACACATTACCAGTGAAATATTTTTTAAATGTTATAGTTGGCTAAATTGATAGTGATCAGGTTACTTGTGTATGATCTCTAGCCATAAGTGGAGTTTTACTGCTAAGGGCACTAACCATATGTAGAGTGGTGGCTGCACTGTCATGCCAAGAAGAAAACTGGGGGGAACTGGAGAGAATTCTACCAGCATTCCTTGGGAATTTTGTGTGTTTGTGCGTGTGTGTGTGTGTGTGTGTGTGTGTGTACAAATTTGTTTGAAGGGTGGTTACCATGGATGCAGCATATTGGAAGATGCTGTGATTCATAGAGAGTATGGTGAGAAAAGACCCTGAAGTAGTCAACTATATAAGTGTTCACTGTGTATCCCTAGAATGACAGACGCCCATACCCAGGGCAGTAATGCATTTGGTGGTTATTGAATCAGATACATGTGCACTTTTCTTTTTTTTTTTCACTTAAACCTGATGGGCACCATAGGCTTAACTCAAGAGACCCATCCCTCTGGTGGCCAGCAGACCTATTTGGGACAGATGAGTTGTTCCAAGGAACATAGCCCCTCTCCTGACATACCCAAGTAGTACACTGATTGACAGTGGTGGGATTCAAATCCTCTCTAGTGCCAGTCTGGGCCTCTACATTTGGTGGTAAGTGTCACCATTTGGGACAGCCTGAATAATCCATCCTGTGATTTTTTTTTTAACATTTTGTTTACTGGGAAAGTCCAACTTGGAAGGAAGCCAAATTTCAGTGGAGGCCTGGGGAGAAACTTTCCAGATGCATGTCTTTGTAATATGGGAGGAAACTGGAGCATCCAGAGGAAACCCACACAAATGCAGGGAGGACATGCAGACTCTGCACAGAAGGCACTCCAGCCATGAATCAAACTGGAGAACCTCTTGCTGTGAGGTGACAATACTACCGCTGCACCACTGCACCATCATTTATAAGAAAGTCTCTTCCACTGCAGATTTGATATGATACCAGAAGTAATGCTTTACTTTATTCTTTCTTTTTGAGTAAGGAAAAAGCTACAAATTTATTTTATCCATGTGTGCATATTCTTGTTGCATTGTATCAAATCCATCCATCCTCAACCCCTTTTCCCATTTTGTACATGGGGTTGGGGTATCACTTCAGCAGTGTCAATCATCTCGAGCCAAGGTTTAGACCACCAGGTGGCTAGCCCTGCCATGATAGTTCATTGTACCAGTCACTCACACACACACACACTCACCTATGGCCAATTTAGAGTGTCCACTCTACCTACTGCATGTCTTTGGAATGTGGGAGAAAACTGGAGCACCTGGAGGAAACCCACATGACCACAGGGAGGACATGCAGACTCCACACGGAAGGCACCCTAGCCAAGAATTGAACTGGAGAACCTCTTGCTGTGAGGCAACCATGCTAACTGCTGCACCACTGGGGCCACCCCTGCATTGCATTGTATCAAATGTATGTCATTATTTGTGCTTGACAGCAAGCATACGGATTTCTACATGTAAATGTATTTTTCTTGTTTTTGCACTTTTATCAAGGAAGATAGGAAAGTAAGTAGTTAATTTTGTCAACCAAAATTTCAAACTTCCAGTGCACTAGACTATGTATGGGATGTTCGTCAACATTTTAGCAATGCCTTTTTCTTCATATTTTTGCTCAAACTGGCAAACACTCAACCAGCATTGGTTCTAAAATTATAGGAGAATCTTTTAGAGAACTACAAGTACTGGATTCAACATTTCAAACTCTGTCATACTGGGGGTGATCTAAGGGACAAGGCAAAGAATGTCCATTGTGCAGTATTTCATCATATCAGAATTGAGGATGCCATTAATATATTCTGTAACAAAAGAGGCAAAAACAAACTTTCAGTATTAAAAAGTAAATTCTAGGCATATTGTGAGCAAAGAAGAGTTCCCCTTATACAAGATCACTATTTTTATAAGGAATTAAGGGATACTAGAAAATATTGATGCCCATGTCACTAAATTAAGGTGCAGGGCATATGACTGTGAATATGGGAAAATGTGTGGCTGTTCAGTCAGAGACAGAATTGTTTGTGGAATAAGAAAAGATAATATCGGAGAAAGCTGTTAATAGACTCTGATTCAACACTGCAAAATGATATGTATGTTAAATGTCAAACTCCCAAATGTGCAGTTAAAATCCATAACAGATGAGTTGGAAATATACGTTCATAGAAGGTTACTAGGCTATTGCCCCTAGGGCCTTTATAAGTCTAGCCATGTTATACCCTTGTTCCCTTATTGACCAAGTTGTAAGGTCTGTATTTGCAGCACAAGTCTTATCCAAGAGGGACATAGGAGACACCCCTGGGGTAAATTTACAGTCTTCCATCCAGTTGACTAAGTTGCTCTTAAATAGGTTATTGAAGAGCTCTGTTTTACATGAATTGGGAGTTTGTTCCACAGGAGTGGCAACCTCTAGGAGACATATCTGTCTTTCCGGCATGTCCTGTTAATGTTGCAAGCTTGGTTAAGACCCCTAGAGCAAGTAAATCTTGTCCCATTTGACTTGCAAATGTACAGCTTTTCCATTAGGGCAGGGTCCGAGACTGTTCTGTAGGCCAGTCACAAGTCGCCTCTCAGTAGACTATAAGATGCAGAATAAAGTAACAGGGCCTTCAATGTGTTCATGTATGTAGGTCATGTGTTGAAGGCCCTGAATTTTCTTGGTGAGAAACTTCTGATGTCCCTACGGTTGCTGCAGGTGTCTGGTGAGGTACATACAGAAGGGAGTGTTATACTCTATTAGTGATCTGATGAGGATGAGTACAGGGGAGTTATAACTTCCTTAGCCCTTACTTATGAGATGTGCAACATAGAAGGCCTTCCTTACCACTGTGGACAGATGGTGCTCGAAGATAAATTTGCTATCAAACTGTATTCTGAAATCTGTGACCACTTGGTGTGAGCTAAAGGGGGTACTGTTAATATTGTAATTTGCAGGGACTTTGCCTTTGCCTAAAGAAATAACGCATTTTTGGCATCTAGTTTAAGTCTGTGGCATTGGCACCAGTCATTTGTCTGTGTAAGCCCTTTTTGTAGTATGTCAAAATCAGTGGGGGACAGACCTCCCAACCATTCCAAATTACTTGGTTTTTACTGAGTTTTGGGGTCCAAATGAAGGGGTGCCACGATTCCTGAGTGGCACCCCTTCATTTCCGATTTTTCTTTGATTTTTTAAAATTTTCGCGCTGTCGGAGCTGACATCATCACGTGCACAATGACGTCAGCTCCGTCAGGCTACCAGCCAGTCGGAATTGAGCTCAAAGAGCTCACATCATCATTTCTGGCTGGCTGACTTTCGGCGGGAAGGAATTGTACAGAGCAGTTCGCCGGGAGATATGGCAGCAATGTAGCCGACTTTCGGTGGGAAGGAATTGTACATAGCAGTTCGCCGGGAGATATGGCAGCAATGTGCAGAGCCGAGCCGGGAAACGGAGATATGGCATGAGCCGGGAAACGGAGATATGGCAGGGATTAATGGCAGCAATCAAGCAATGTGCAGCGCAAACCGGAGATATGGCAGGGATTAAGCTGTTCGCCAAGCCAGGAAGCAGAGATATGGCAGCAATGTGCAGAGCAGTTCGCCGAGCCAGTAGCAACCAGGGAGGGATTAATGGCAGCAACAGTAAGGTGTGTGTGTGTGTGTGTGTGTGTGTGTGTGTGTGTGTGTGTGTGAGACTGGTCAAGCCTTCTGGATGGAATAAGGCTTCTTCCTCCAGACTGAAACCGGACTTTCTTTTGCACAACTGTAAAAGAATATAGCAAGCCTTGTTAGCCAACTGTTGTTCAGCATCATATTGTTGTACACTTTGTTGCATTTGCCTGTTTGTATCTTGCAGGCTCTGTCCATTTCCCTGTCGTTGTGCAGCAAACCCTTACAAAGGGCCTCCACAGCCTTCTTAATATTATTACTTATTTGTAGCTAATTAAGCTTTTAAGCCTAAATAATCTTTGATTGTAAATTTTCAGTCTCTCAACACAAAGTTCACAAGTGCCTGTTCACAGTCTTAAAAAGAAATTCTGGTGGTGGAGTAGTTTTGGTGACAGTTCAGAAGTTTCTCAGTATCTCTACCATTTCTTGCAGTGTTGATGCCTATATCCTCCAGGATATAAACATCAAGCAAGAATTCAAACAATAAATCCAGATAGTTATACTGAGATGTTCTATGGTAGATTGTCTTATTTTGGCACAAAGATTGCTTAATTCAGCCTGTACATAAAATATTTATGCAATAGATTAGTTAAGAAACACACAACCAGACATTGTTATGCCTATCAGTGTGTGTTTGACTGAGAACCTTCCAGTCCATGTGCTGAACCCAGGAAAATGATCTCCTGGCTCATTTCAGTAATATGGGATAGGAAAGTTAAGACACACTCACTAAAAACAGTTCAATTTTTAGTACATTGCAATCAAGAAAAGCTCACACGTATCTCCAGAATATCATGACTATTTGTAGATGAAGTATCTTCTTTTCTGAGCTCCTGTGAATTTGCTGAAGGTAGTTTGGTGCATGTAAAAGACTGAAACAGGTTCACTAAAACTAGTGTGTGTGTGTGTGTGTGTGTGTGTGTGTGTGCGTCTGTACATATAATACACACTTGGTGGCTAGAAGTATTCAGGCTCAAACCCTGTACCTTTAGTACAGGGTAAAAAGAGTCTATTATCCCTAGCCACCACCATTTCTGAGTGAGTTGAGAGCTATTATGAGAAGTGAGAACATTGTTTTTCTCTAACAGCTGAAAGTTATGTTCTTCTGAGCTTTGTCTAGATTTTTTTTTTGTACTAAGAGTTGAGAGAGCTATGATGAGAAGTAAGAACATTTTTTTTGTGCTAAGAGTTTAGAGCTGTGATAAGAAGTGAGCACACAATTTGTATTCCCCTATTATTGTTTTTGTGCTAACAGTTCAGAGATATGGTGAGTGAGAAGTGAGAACTGAATTTGTATTCCCCTACTGGCTTTGTTGTTTGTCCATGTTTTTTGTGTTTAGGTTAACAGCTATGTTGAGAAGTGAGAAATGAATTTGCTAAATGATGGCTATTAAGTTTCCGTCTTCCTATTTTTCAGGCAGCTGCTGATTTGGGAATGGGATAGTGGTATGTTGTTCTGAATGTAGTGCATAGAGTCCTGGGTACAAAACCTGCCAGTGAAATGCATGATGGTAGCACAACATTTTATTCTAGCAACTTTACAAAATTATACAAGCAATGTTTAAAATGTGTCCAGCTGGTTTTTGACCTTTTGTCCCCCCCCCCCAAAAAAATGAAATTGAAAATAAGTGAGAGACGCTGTGCAAGATGCCTATGGCTTACACTACTGTCATTCTGTTTATAGTGTGGGTGTGGAAGCAGACTTTTATGATGGAAAAGTTCTGAATTGTGCAGTTTTGTCGTCATTGGTTCATGTGTTTTGTTTCATTGCCTACAGTACAGATTACTGGTAAAATGTTCAAACAATAAATTTAAAATGTGCTGTAACGTGTGTTGTATTATACAAGGAATATAATTTAATAAAGTCAGGAAGGTGTATAAAGAAAAGAACACATGTATGTTTCTTGTTTTGTGTGCAAGGGGCCAATGATTTGAAAGCAGCCCAAAGGTAATCTTTATCCACCACTGGTCAGATGCATTTTCTTTGGATGTGGTGTGGGTTTCAATGCTGTTTCAATGAATGTGAGTTTCAAGGGCAAAGTCAAGCCTATTTTCATTGTGAGACAGTATTGTTTTGTTTACCAGATGATGTCTTTTAGTGTTTCTGCATTGTTGTGCTGTAAAATGTAAAAATAAAATTCAAACCATCGTAGAAGTAAAGCAGTATGCATACATTAGTGTTTATGGTAAATGGGGCAAAACAGCCAGGTAACAAGACACTGGAATGGCTGCAGGGGGACACTGGTGCCATGTTTTGGTTGTCTGTTCTTCAATTTGCGTTCGAAAGTTGGTATTCCACAATTACATTGGAGTGGGTGGGGTTACATAATTATGTATGCAAATTAGATGTTAATCAGCGTACAGATTTGTACCTATTTTTCATGGGCCTTGTCCAGATTTTTGATGTTTCCAGGTTGAGAGTTATGGTGGGGGACTCAATGATTGCACCCAGTTTGCAGCCAACGGCGAAGTTGGTAAGCCACATGCCATCTGTTTTCACCTGGACTTTTGGGAAATAGACTCCAAATATTAGGGGCCTAGCACAGATCCTTATGGTACACCACTTGTAAATGGTCTGCTGGTAGAGTGGAATTTCCAACTTTAACTGTATGCATTCTGTTGGTGAGCCAGTTGGCTACCCATCTAGTGACATATGGATGAATTCCCAGCTGGGTGAGTTTCTTAGTGGTCCTCACCAGTAGGAGCAATCCCAGGATAGGTGAAACTAATAAGACAAACCAGGAATTTACTCCAAATCCAGAAAAACCTCCACCAGCAATAGCACAAATAGTAGTTTATCTCCAATTTTATTCCACAAAGTTACAAGATTTAGCACTTTCGTCTTACTAGAAGACTTCATCAGATTCTGATCTTTTTCTGGATTTGGAACCAGTTCCTGGTTTACCTTGTTTATGAGTTTCTCAATGATGCCTGAATGGGGAATTATGTCAAAAGCCTTGGCTAACTCAAGATAGGCTGTATGTACTGTTTTGCCTTCATCCAGGGCTTTGGTGACATTCTTGAAGAGGTTCACCAGGTTTAATAATCATGGTCTACACTTAAAGCCAAATTAGATCAGGAGAAGAGTTTAAAGCTCACATATGTCTTTGTTAATAAGGTCCATGATGATTCTGTACATGGCCTTGCAGATAAGGCTGGTTAGGCTTATGGGTCTATAGTTCCCAGGGTCAGTTGAGGGACCAAGTTTGTGCAAGTGAATTAGTGTTTTGCTGTTTTCCACTCTGGTGGGACAAAGCCAGTACTTAGACTGTGGTTGAAGAGAGTGCCAAGTGGTTATGCTAGGTCCTGTTTTAGACTATTTAGTATGCAGCCTGGGGTGTTATCTGGTCCCATAGAGGCTGTGTTTTTGGCCAAGGACAGTGCAGTTATGACCTGCCCTTTGGAGATAACAGGTAGAGGACTGGTGAAAGGTATGCTTTGGGGTATGTCTTGTTGCGACAGGGGGGTAAAGTTTGCACCAAAGCTGTCTCCTAGCAGGTTGGCAATGCCCTCACAGCCAGCATGAGTGGTACCATCAACTACTAATTCATCACAAAGCTGGGCCTTCCCTTTCAGATTTCTGACATAGCTAAAGAATACCTTGTGATTATTCTTAGCTAGGGATGCTAGTTTAGCTTCATAATTAGCTTCAGAGGACTTTACAAGATATCTAATTTGCTTGTTCAAGCTCTGGAGGGTGTCTTTTTTCTTCTGAGTCAGTTCCCTCTTGTTCTTGGACATTAGTTTCTTCCTCTTGTTGCATTTATTCTTGATGTCCACTAGGGTGGCTTTTTTTTTTTTTTTTTTGTGAGGACCTTGTTTTGATCCATTCAGGTACAGCTGAGTCTATACATTTGTATGGGTGTTTATACAGGGCATTTGTTACCACTGTCAACAATGACTCCTATAGAGAGGTGCAAACAGGGAATTTGAAAGTATTTATGCCATAGCTTTGGAGGCTGCAGTTTGCTTTGGAGAAACTTTTCATCCTTTTTGCCCTTGTAGGGTCAGGTATGATCATTACTTTGAATGATACTGATTTATGATCAGATCTTACCAGGGAATGCAACACACAGGGTGTAGTGCAGAGACCCCCTATGTTGGTGAGTACTAAGTCTAGGACATTCGAGCCCCTTGTGGAGGTGCAGACTACCTGTTCCAGAACATTTGTATTAACAAAGTCCAGGAAACATAGGATGAGCATGTTTGTGCTCAAATATGACTCCTAATAAATGGAAGGATAGTTGAAATCATCCATGACCAAGGTATATATCTGTATAGTGAGGGGCTCAAGTACGTCCAAGTAGGCAAAGTGGTTCTCTTGGTTCATGGTGGGGGACCTATAGCTAACAATGATATGAGGGGGTTACCTACAGATAGCTGGACTTGGAGTAGCTCTAAAGAGTTGTACTGTTTGACCAGTCTTGAGGTGTATTTGTCTTTAATGAAGATGGATATACCTCCGCCTTTGTTTCTTACACACTCGTTTTGAAGTCTGAACACGTGGAAGGCATTGTAGCCTTGCATGACTGGGGTGCTCCTATGCAGTCTTGAACCATGTCTCTGTGATTGCACAGACATCGGCATCTTTCAAGGTAAGGAATGCTTCCAATGAATACAGTTTCTGATTTGGACTCCGAGCATTAAGCAGCATAACCTTGAGTCTGCCTCTAGTGAATTTTTTTACATCAGGAATTTTGTTGTTATGACACATTGCCTAAAAAACACACTGTGGGGGAGACAAAATCTTTGCCAGTAACCAAAAGCCAAGAGGCAACAGGTGAAGACTATCTGTGGTAAAGCAGAGTGGTCTGTCGACCATATCTTCCCAGGCTGACAGATACTGGATTCCCCTGGACTGACACCAGAAGCTAAGCCAATTGTTGAAGTCAAACTTTTATTAATTATATTGAGGCATCATCTTGGATGAAGATAGAATGCTGCTTAGGCCTAGTGACATATCTGTGTCTGCCCAGGACATGTAATCTGGGCACTCAGTCATGTTTCTCTTTGTATAGTCCAGTGATGTACATCTCAAGTCATTCAGTCCAACATAAACTATGACAGAGTCATAACAGATCTTGTTGTTGAGATGTTTGAGTGCATATGTGATCTGATGGATCCTGGCACTTGATAGGCAACTGACCGTGACCTTCTCCTTGTCCATCCTGGTGAGGGGGACATCTGTGTGTCACACTATGGAGTCACCTATGACCAAGACATTTGGTTTTGAGGTGTTTTGCCTCAGGGGCTTTTTGGCTGAGGCACTAGTGTGTGTATTATTATATGTAATGGATTCTGTTGGGTCTGCAGTGTGTTCAGTAGGTTTGCTCTTGGGAGGTCTCTGATCTTTAGGTGGGCTTCTAACAAGTACCTCCGCTTATATGGGTTTGTGTGTTGTGAGCTTGTTATGTGCAAGAGGTAAAGTGTGTGTGCTGACAACCTGTTTGATATATGTTTTTTGTTATGTGAGAGAACTGATTCCAAATTCATAGTATAGATACATCTGTTACGTGTATGTGTTTGTGTTAGGAGTAATTGGTTGTCAGTATGCATGAGGCAATTGCTACATTGCCTAAGGATGCCCATGTCAACCAGGCTGGCTGGAGAAATGGTGGGAAACTGTCTATCCATTATGGCAAGTATATACTGCAGCAACTAATGGGAAGTGGGCTAGATGGATCAGTTTATTCTGTAATTATAACAAAAAGCAGTTGTTCTGTGGAGGGCTAGGGGTAGAAAACTGCACCACTGCTTCACGGTGCACAACTGAGTTGCTCACAGGGAAGCAGTGCACAACTGTGCTGTGCACAGTGAAGCAGGGAGCTTAGAAACATTCCCTAGCAGATCTCTAGGGGAAATTGTCTTTCTAGGCATTTGCTTCTATGCACTGCTATACACAGCTGTGCTAAACTCCATTGCATGATACACAGCTATGTGCAAATGCAAGGCTTAAATACAAGTGAAGTTAAATGATTTTTAAGTAACCAATGGGAAAGCCCAAGACTGAGCCTTATTCCAGGAATCCCCAACTCAGATGGGTCCATCAGCTGCACACTTCTGCCACAAGGGTGCAGTGGAGCCTTCTAAATGTAAGTTAGCTGGTTTTAGTGCTCAAGTGATAACAAACAGTTTAGATTCAGCAAGTCTGATTATAGCCTATGCTACAAAATGTTGAAGTACTAGAAATTAAAAGTGCACAAAATCGCAGTCACAACAGAAAAACATTTTAAATAAAGCAGCAATTCAGTAGAATATGCCCATGAGTGTTTATCACAAACCTTTCCAGTGTGAAATAACTGGTCTGGAACCCAAGTGCTTAAACAAGAACAAAGACACTTAGAATAACAGGTGCAATAAGCCTTCACCAGCAATTCCCAGCTTAGAAGGGTATAGGCTACACTCTCCTGCCACAAGAGTCTAGACCACAGACTTTCCTAACGTAAAATAACTAATTTATAGCCCAAGTGCTTAAACCAGAACTAAACTACTTTCATAATAACAGACACAATAAGTCTTCAACCAGAAGTTCCCAGCTTAGAAGGGTTTAGGCTATCCTCTCCTGCCACAACAGTCTAGCCCACAAAACTTCCTAATGTAAAATAACTGGTTTGGAACCCAAGTGCTTAAACTGGAACAAAGGCACTTAGAAAAACAGCCAAAATAAGTCTTCACCAGCAATTTCCAACTCAGAAAGACAGAGGCTATGCTTTCCTCCCACAACAGTGTTGACCACAAACCTTCTTATAGGTTCATACTAGGCTATCTGCCCTAGGGCATTTATAAGCCTAGCCAGAATGTGTTTGGCTTTCGCCACCCATTTTAAATTTATTTTGCTATGCCCTTTTTCGAGGTTCTTCTTAATGTAAAATAAGTGGCCTGAATCACAAGTGCTTAAACCAAAACTAAGATGTTTGGAATAACAGTTACAATTTAATCAGGCTACTAACAAGCAGTAACAAATGCAGCAGAATAAATGCAATTGAACACTTTTATGAGCAATTAACAAAAGCAAAATGAAGTAATAAAGTAGGAAGAAAGACAAATACAGTGAAAGCAGCTGAATAAAGTGCATTTTTTTAAGTTAAGTGGGAAGGGAGGAAACAGAAGATAATTTAAGGTTAAGAAACTAAGAAGGTGGGCCTTCTCAACCAATCTTTCCATTCTCAGTAGAAAGAGCTGATAAGATAGAACTGGGAGGAGTGTCCAAAATCAGATTTATAGTAGGAGCGAGCAACTCAAAAGCCAAGTTTAAGAATGCAACAACAGTTGGCCAGGTGGGTGGGAAAAATAAAATGCAGACAGAGATCATCAATATTCAGGCAGAGTACAGCAAGCAAGGTAAACAAGCATTCCAACTAAATAAAGATGCCTCCAAATAATTCAAGCTAAGTGAGGAATGCTATTTCTCAGCTCCTCCCACCACTAATTGTCTGATGTTATTCAGTGTTTGCATAGGAATTATTTGCTTACATTTCTAACTGACTCCAGCCAAGACGTCTTAAAACTCCAAATTAAAATTTATGTTTTCTTAGGAAAGTTTTATATACTGTTCTGGTATTAATTGTGGATGTGCTTTGTAGCGCATTGTGTTGTGTATTATGTTTATTTTTTAAAGAAAATTGCTGCTGGTTTCAGGAAATAGGAAGATGTCACTTCCTGATTTTTCCTGATATAAATGGAGTGTATTATTTTAGATTTTTATTGCCTCTGAAGAAGCCACGGTTTACTGTGGCGAAAACGCTCTGTTGGATATTATAAATAAAACGTGTTAAGGCTTCATTGTGTGGTTTCTGCTGACAAGAATCCTCGGTTCGTTATTAATTGGTTTTGGTTTTTCTTTTCTCTTGTTCGTGGTCTTTTTTGCGAGGATTCCTGTTTGTCTTGGCAGTTTCCCACCAAGCAGTTTTATGGCGAGCGGCAGTGATAACGCTGATACAGACCTAGCCGTTTTAATTGCCGGTCTGTCTGCTAGGCTAGACCAGATGAACTCAAGGATCGACGACATGCAGGCTACTTTTCGGACGCCGAGAGTAGGAATTTCCGGTGTTGCCAACACGATGGGTTCGAGTCAAGTGAGCCTTGACGATTGGATTCCGGCAGGCCAGCCGGAACGACAGAACCTTTCTGCTAGCACTACGGTTGGGCTAGCTAACAGTCAGGGAGGTACTTTTTCACTTTCTGGTGACAGTTCCGGAGCTGAGGAGAGGGCAGGACGCCCGGTCACCTATGCTGTAGCGGTCTCAAATGAACGTTCTAATTTCAACTTACGAACTGATACAACGGTTTTGGACAACGCTAATAATGGACCTGCTGGAACCAATTCTGGGTTACCGGACCTAGGGGGTTGGTTACTGGACACTACTAATCTTACTTTTGGACAACAAGGTACGCTATCCGGTATTGATGTACCTAATATTAAAAATACATGTTTAGCAGATAAGCTAAAATTATTTGATTCCAAACTGCTTAAATTAAAAAAGTTGCAGTTGGAGTCGGCTTATTTTAAGCAATGCATTATTGAGAATTTGATACCAAAAGGGTTACGGAATAACTTCACGCCATCTGGCTTAATAACTGACCAGGCTTTTTCGGTTGATTTGGAAGCACTTTTCCAACAACAAGGTGTTCAACTGTTAGAACTTATTGTTAAGTATTATGCGTTGCATATTGACTCACTAATGAACGAAATTAATAACTTGGACAATGATATTAAAATTGACCTGGACTTTAATAGATATAGATTCGACTACGGACGGATCCTATCTAGTATTGACACGTTGTTGTTGAAGTTGAAGGCCAATAAAAATAAAAAATTGATCAGAGATAGGGAAGCTTACTCTAAGAAATGTGCATATCCTAAATTAAAGGGACCTAACGACACTCGTCTAGGTTACACAAGTGATAGCCAGACGATAGATGTGGTGGAAGACAGGAGTGGGTTGGATGACATAATAGAAGAAGATATCAATGAGGGATACACAAATTCAGGACCAAGACGGAGTAACAGAATAAAAGGTTTTGCCAGAAATAAAGGGGGACCTGATAATTTCCAACATGGTTCAAGTACTAACAACAAACCAGGTAACCAGAATAATGGCAATAATTATTTAGGTCAACGCAGCAGCAAGTCTTATGTGAACAGGAGAAAGAATTAGTTGTGGACCTAGACATTAATGGGTTTGATAAATCTGGGTCACCCCCTTCACTTATGGTGCATACTGACCTACCCTCTCCAACTTTGGTACATGGCCATCCCACTATCCTTACTAATAAGAATGGTGATTTTAAGATTTACAATTTTTCCGACATTATCCTTGACGAGCAGCTAGTTGAATTATTAGCTTTTGGTAATTCTTTTGTTCCAAGTAGAAATGGGAGTATTTCTAAGGAAATTATAGAACTAAAATGTTTTGTGAGGAAAATGAATCTCAAATTGGTGTTTAACCAACAAATTGATACTGAAAACTTAAACACTGGAGGCAGGGTTGATGGTTTATCTACCATGAAACTGGCTAGTGTGTTTAATCCCCCCTTACATACAACTTTACAACTATTTGAGAATATTTGCGAAATGGATTTTAGATTCCTTGCTATTAATAGTAACGACAGGGTGAGCATAGGAAACTCTAACATTACTAAGGAACAATTGTTGTTACTAGATGAGATATGTCGGTTACCTGTACGACTATTAAAACCTGATAAGGGTGGCGGGTTAGTGATATTTGACAACCTAACATATAATGAGAAGATGACCATGTTGCTTGACACTGACGCTTACATAAAATCTTCAAAGAGTGAGGTCAATGGCAACACTCAGAGAATCAGGGGTTATTTTAGGGATCTGTTCCTGGCAGGTAAAATTGACATGAATTTGTACAATTATATTGATATAAACTGTCCAAAAATACCTGTCATGTTCGGAATCCCTAAGATTCATAAGAGTATCAACAATCCCCCTATGAGAGCGTTGATTGATGGCAGGTCTTCCATTACATACCCCTGTTCTAAGCTTATTACAAACATACTGGACAAATATATGAAAGAGATTACCAGTATATGTAAGGACTCGTGGTCTTTTCTTGACAGCATTAATGGCATCCCATATAATGGTGAAAACAACTTTTTAACCATAGATGTCATAGACCTATACACTTCTATACCGCATCAAGAAGCGGTGGAGTGGATAGGGTCTATGCTTCAGGTATTTGGGGCCTCTAAATTGGAAGTAGACTTGGTCACAGAATTATTGGATATTGTCCTGACCTCTAATTACTTCACCTTTAATGGTGATTTCTTCCTACAAAAACGTGGTGTAGCGATGGGCTCTCCATGTGGGGCTGGAGTAGCAAATTATGTTATGGGATATTGGGAGGCTAATATCCTAAGGAGGGTCCCTGGTTTAATGGAACCTGTTATGTTCTATACCCGGTTCTTGGACGATATTTTTATCTTGTTCAAGGGCTCAGAATTAGAAGCTGCAGGTTTCGTGGAAACTATGAATTCAACAACCGAATTCTTAAAATTTACATTCAAATTTTCAACCAGTGAGATTGACTATCTTGACGTCAAGTTAGTAAAGGACCCTGTAGATCAAGGACTGACGTCAACTGTATTCAGAAAATCTACATACTGCAATTCATTCTTGCACTTCTCCAGTTTCCATCCGTACCAACAGAAAAGGTCCATTGTGAAGGGACAACTGGTGAGGGCAGGAAGAATATGCAGTACTTTGGCGGACTTTACCAAGGAATGTGCTTTATTGAGAGAGATGTTTATTAATCGAGGGTACCCCAATAAAATGTTGTTAGATCTGATTGGAGAAGTTACTTTTAAAAGGACCAATGGTTTTTATAAACCTTTACTACTCCAACAAAATCCTGCACACGTTGACCCCACTATTAATACAGTTCCAGATGAGATTAATCTTGACAATGGGGTGATTGTCACAGGAACATCAATAGGTGAAGAATATGATTTCTCTTTAAGTTTCATCACTACCTTTAGCAAAAATTCTAAAGGGATTCTGGCTATAATACGGAAGAACTGGCATCTTATATCTTCTAATTCATTTTTAGTTGAAAAACTAGGTAGTGAGCCTAGATTTATTTTTAGAAGATCAAATAATCTCAAGGAATTACTACAAAGGGACGTACCTCAAAATACATTCCATAAAAGGAGAGGTATGTTTAAATGTGGCTTTTGTAAATTTTGTAATAAGGTCAGAATAGGTGAGACATTTAAGGTCAGGGATAGGAAGTACAACATCCGTTTTACTCTAAATTGTGAGAGTAAATCTATTATTTACATCGCCATGTGTAATTGTTGCCAAGCGTTCTACATCGGGAAAACGGACCGTCGGGTCCAAGACCGAATGTATGAACATATGTATGCGATTAAGAACAATAAGGACGACAACGCACTGGCAAAGCATATAGCTTTAAATCCAGGTCATAGCTTCCAATTTATGGCCATTGACCACGTACCATTAAGGACTAGGGGTGGCCCTTTTTCGTTAATTTTGGAAAATCGGGAACTGGAATGGCAGTTACGCCTAGATGCGTTTAGGCATCCTGGGTTGAATAGTAACTGCAATATAGCTCCTGTACTGAAATTAAAAAGTTATTTTAGATAGACCATAGGGTCCTTTTTTTGGTATTTCAATTGCTGTTTGTCATCTTTATGAAGACAGGGGAGTGCAGGTTCCCTTTTATTTTTAGTATAGGGGTATTTGGCAATTTGATAATCAGGATATTTTTTACCTTATAAACGAACTTCCCTACACCTTAGGGTTTCAAATGAATTTTGTTCATACATGTTCATAGGTACAAGACTGGATATTCTAAAGACATTCCAGTGCGTCAATAATAGTTAAGTAGTAACTTGTTATTGCAGCCCTGCATAAACATTACACATTTTTTAGGAGTCTTTCCTTTCATTGAGTGTCTGGTCCTGTGTTAATAGATTTTTAACATTTATATTTTTAATTTATGTTTTCTTAGGAAAGTTTTATATACTGTTCTGGTATTAATTGTGGATGTGCTTTGTAGCGCATTGTGTTGTGTATTATGTTTATTTTTTAAAGAAAATTGCTGCTGGTTTCAGGAAATAGGAAGATGTCACTTCCTGATTTTTCCTGATATAAATGGAGTGTATTATTTTAGATTTTTATTGCCTCTGAAGAAGCCACGGTTTACTGTGGCGAAAACGCTCTGTTGGATATTATAAATAAAACGCGTTAAGGCTTCATTGTGTGGTTTCTGCTGACAAGGATCCTCGGTTCGTTATTAAGAAGATAATTTAAGGTTAAGAAACTAAGAAGGTGGGCCTTCTCAACCAATCTTTCCATTCTCAGTAGAAAGAGCTGATAAGATAGAACTGGGAGGAGTGTCCAAAATCAGATTTATAGTAGGAGCGAGCAACTCAAAAGCCAAGTTTAAGAATGCAACAACAGTTGGTCAGGTGGGTGGGAAAAATAAAATGCAGACAGAGATCATCAATATTCAGGCAGAGTACAGCAAGCAAGGTAAACAAGCATTCCAACTAAATAAAGATGCCTCCAAATAATTCAAGCTAAGTGAGGAATGCTATTTCTCAGCTCCTCCCACCACTAATTGTCTGATGTTATTCAGTGTTTGCATAGGAATTATTTGCTTACATTTCTAACTGACTCCAGCCAAGACGTCTTAAAACTCCAACAGAACAGAAAACTTAAAACAAAACAAATGTAATATAAGAAAGAAGATAAAAAATAGAATAAACCGAATCTTAAATGAAAAACTTCAAAATAAAATATAAACAGAGATCAGCAATGTTCAGGCAGAGTACATCAACCAGGATTGGCAGTGTGTATATGAAAATAAAATGAAAACAATGTTCAAAACTGCAACAAAAATTAAAATACATGTAATGATTCCAAGATAGTGCCTAGTAACAAAGGAGTAGTAAGGAGCCATGCCTAATGTAAACACCAAGGCTGTAGGTATGATAAAGCATGGTGTAAGGCTAAGAATCACATTTGTAGAATATGTGGAGGTATGGATCATTTAGTGAAAAGGCATTTCAAGCAGAAAACTAAGGCAATGAAATCAAGTGAATAGTTATGAATAGTTAATATCAGAAATGCCTTTGAGTACTGTAGAAGCTAAACAAACAGACAATATTACTGATGTTAATGAGTGCTAGAACTGTTTATAAGAACCTGGTCTGCAAAATTTCAAATAAATGGAAAGTTTTTGTAGAATCCAGTACTGATATCACAGAGAATTATTCTGATGTATTTGAGAGCTTAGGACATTGGAAGACAGGGAATCTTATCAAAATAAGAATGATGCCAATGATGCATGTAGTAAGTATAAATGTAGATTCAACAAACACTCAGATGAATAGTCACTTGGTGTTATAGACAGAACCTAGTGAATGGGTTAATGATTTCCAAAGAAGATCATATAAATATCTCCATAGACCTGCGAGACCTAGCAAATGGATAGAAGAGAGGCTATTACCTGTAATAGTCAGTAGATGTCACTATTATGATGTGTAGAGAATAGATAAAGAAAGAGCATTACCCTTTACAGGAAGTAGTTGGTGCTATTTAGATTTAGTCAATTAAGAATATTCCCCTTCATGGACAGTAGATGGCACAATTTAGATTTAGCAAACGGATTAAGATAGCAATACCCTTCATGGACAGTAGGTGTCACTGTGTCTGTTTAGTTATTTTCAGTGCTAGATGAAAATCAAGGTTTTTGACAAATTAATCAGATGGTGCAAAGTGAAAGCTGTGTACCTTTAATACATTTTCATAGGCTTCATAAGCATTTTAAGTCTATTCTATTCTAATGACCATGTGTCCATTGCCAATACCCTACTCACAGACTTTACCTCCTTTCTTAAGGAAAAAGAGGCTTGTAGTCCTGGGGACATATATAAACAGAATTTGCAACATACTACAGCACAGTTCACTTTTGTTATTACTGATATTATCAAAGGAATAGGGCAAAATGGGTTGGCACTCTGATCTAAATATTAAAGAACATAATTGGATCATTAGACTTGGGGGATTGTTTAGACCTGGTCTTGATGAGAAATTTTAATCAATTGCTAATTGAAATGTGATATGTATTTAACCACAATAAAAAATCAAAAAGGCACCATAAATAAACAAGCAAAGTGCAAGGCTTTTCAATGAAAATAAGGCAATATCACCAGCTTCAAGAAAGGCTATATAAGCGCTTTCGTTTCTTTATTCGCCTTGCACTTTGCTTGTTATTTATGGTGACTTTTTGACTTTTTATTGTGGTTATTGTGGTTGTGAATTTTCGAGTGCAAGGGCTTGAATCAAGGAGAGGACAACAGGCACAGGATCCTGTTTTCTACAATTCTACTATTCCCGCTATTTAAAGATCTTGTGTGTTTTGCCTTTCGGTGTTGGTGAGGATAGATAACTCACAGACTGGAGTCTGTAATGCTAACTCACTTGCTGGCGTTGATTAATGAAACCAACACGAAAGTGGATGTGGTTTGTTCGAGCATGAAGGAAATTACCAGCGCAAGAGAAAAAAGTTTTTTCTAAAGTGACTGAGGGTGTTGGTGTTTAGTTGGTGGAGACAACACTAGAGAAAATGTTTGCGGGGCTTCACAACCCAGGAAGCTAGCTGATGTTGGTGCGTTTTCAGGTGACAATGGGAGGAGTAGGAGGGGTCAACCGATTTCGAATTCCCCTCCTGTACCTACCCCAATGAACAATGGAGATTTTGTTAGTTGGTTGAACAGAGAGCCAAGTTTGTTTGGTTTCCAGGGGGAAATACGTAATGAAGAGGAACCAGTTTTGGACTTAAGGCAGAAAATTTACAATTTAGAAAAAAACCTTAAGAAATGTAGGGGTTTGCAACTGGACAATGTTTTTTTTGAGGACTGTATAAGGGTGCAGCGAGTTCCAAAAGGACTAAGAATATGGAATTTCCCAAACAATTTGGAGAGTGGTTCTGTATTACATCAAGAACTGTTGGAATTATTTGACCGTATGGGGCTTGAATACATGTGGCTGTTAATTCATGATAACCAATGGCAGTTGGGCAAGCTGAAGGTGGAAATCATTAACTTACAGAGAGAAATCAAGGAACATGAGGTGTTTGCTACAAACTTGCGGCTGTATCCTGGTATTTTTTCGCGTGTGGAACAACATTAGAATATGATTAAGAAAAGGGAGGGAAAAAAGTTGAAAAGAGATGAAGATGACTATATGGGGAAGACAGCTTACCTGCTGCCAAAGCCTAACGTGCAACAGTGGATTCTGACGAGGCCCTAATGGAGGCGCCGAGTATGAACGAGGATGAAGAAAGAGAAGTGTTTAGAGACTCTAATGTTAATTCTAACAATGGCCAGGATTTTCATCAAACCTTGAGATGGTCAGCAAGGTTAAAAAGCAAAAAAGGACAGTGGACTCCAAGGAACAATGGATAGAACCGCGGGGGGTATCGAGGTCGACAGGGGGGTCGAGGCAGGTGGGCAGGTGGCCCCCCATGATACCACCAGCGGTAAGTGAACAATGTACAAATAGCTCCTTGTTGACTGTTGACCAACACAAAGGTGTTTTTGAGGGTATCAGAGTTTGCACGAGTGCTGTTGATGTGCAGAACCAAGAAAGTTTAATTGAACCATGTTGTGATAACTTCTTGCTGATTGATAAAGACTTTAATGGTGTGTTAGAGGATAGTAAAATGTATAAAAATGCACTTGCCGCCCAGAATAATGAATGTTTAGTTAACAAGGAATTTGTTTTTGAAGGGGATGAAGTCTGTACAACAGGTTAAATGTGCAGAATCAAGAACGTGTTTTTGAACTGTTTTGTAATGATACCTTGCTGGCAGATAATGATTGTAATGAATGTCTGGGGGATGGTGAAACTTGTAAAAATATGCCTGAAGTCCTGAACCGAGATGTTGTAATAAAAAAAAAAAAACTTGATTTTGAGAATAACACCAGAAAGTTTGTTGTTGCTGATAATTTTGAAGTTACTGCAAGCAATGTGTTGATAAAAAAAACCCATACAACATGTTTGAACATTTACCTCAGATGGACAATGAGTTATTAAAATGTATATCTAATGTTTCTGAATGTGACTGCTTGGAACAATTGTAATATAACCAAAATGTGGATTTGAGTTTAAATAAGTTGGAGGGGGGGGGGCTAGGGTTGTAATTAGTGAATTTAAGCGGTTAAAGATATACAATTATACCAGTGAAATATTGAAAGCACATCATGGTGAGTTGCTTTCAAAGTGGTTTATATTTGTTCCTAAGGGGCAAAACCACGGGATGGATACAATCCTGGATGTGAAATTGTTTGCCAAAAGTGTTAATTTGAATTTATTGTTGGAAAAGGGAGGCAGGAATGAAGGTAATAGAACCCCATTGATAAGAAGTACTTTTAACCCTCCTTTGTTTGCCCCAGTGGCAATTTTTGAAAAACTAACTGAAATGGAAATCAGGAATTTGTTGGCTAATTGAACTAAACAACTAGGTGACAACTTACCTAAGGAAGAGCATAGTGTACTGAGGGAATTGAGGGATAACCATCAGGTTAGGATCATGAAACCAGATGAGGGGGGAGGGGTTGTGATTATGGGGCAGCATGAGTACACCAGTCAGATGTTGTCCTATTTGAACAACAGTACATATTTTAGTGGAGCCTCTTTAAATGAAATAAACATTTTTAACAGTAGACTGGACATGGTATTGGAGGAATTATTCCAAGAACACAGCTTTAGTGAAGAGGAAATTAAGCTTTTGAAGGTTAAGTACCCTAAGGTTCACTCTTTTTTTGGGATTCCGAAGATTCACAAATCTTTGGAAGACCCTCCGATGAGGCCAATAGTGATGGGGAGAGGGAGAAAAATGGAACCTTTGGCTAAAATGGTAGACTTTCACTTAAAAAACTTTATTGAAGGTAAGGACCATGTGCTTAAGGACTCTTGGCATCTTCTAAAAAGTTTAGCAACAAGTAAGTTTAGGGAACAGGTACTATTTGTAAGTATTGATGTGAAGGATTTATATTTGAGTATCCCACATGAGGAAGGGATGGAAATGTTTCAAAATGCACTTAGAGAGGGTACCAAGTTTCCTAGTGACTACATGCTGACCATACTGATGGAGTTAGTGTTAAAAAAATAATTTTATATGGTTTCAGGGGGAGTGTTATAAACAAACCTAAGGTGTAGCTATGGGTGCTATTGTAGCACCAGTGTTTGCAAACGTAGTGCTTTGGTACTTGGAGACTAAGTTTGTGCTAAATTCTAAGTTCAAGAAGCATATTTACAGATACAACAGGTTTCTTGATGATATCCTGTTGCTATGGGAAGGTACGGAGAATGAGGTAGTTGAATTTACGGAATATATAAATGCCACAAAAAGATTCTTTAAATTTACATATTCAATGGATAAAGAGGAAGTTAATTATTTGGATGTACACTTGTATAAAAATATTTTGAAAGGATGCCTGGAGTCAAAGATATTTAGAAAGCCCACTTTCTCGAACAGTTTCCTGCACTTTGAGTGAACATCCGTTTTGGAAAAAGAGAAACCTAGTAAAAGGACAGATGATTAGGATCTCTAGACTGACTAGTGAATATAACAAGTTTGTGGAGGAATTGGGAATTTTGAAGGATTTGTTAGCGGATAGAGGGTACCCAGACTACCTTCTGGATGGACAAGAAGAATATGTAATTAGCAGAAGGGATGAATGGTACCCCCTGTTGTTAAAAAACCCTGAGGTGCAGATGAGGAAGGACAATGAGTCTAGGATAGACTCATTTTGTTGTGTTATGACATATGGTTGTTATTCAGCTGAGATCCGAAGAATAATGGAAAAAAAACTGGTGTGGGGTGTTTGGAGCCTTTGAGTTGATGGATAAGGTGGGTCCTAACCCTAAAATTGTGTACAGAAAAGGTAATAATATAAAATCATTATTTGAAAGAAACCAGGAGAAGGGTAGTAGGATGTGCTTGGGAAGGATGAGCAAGTGCGGAAACTGTAGGGAACTTAGGTTTATGTACGAGACTACTAATTTTGTTATTACAGGCTACCAAAGGGTTATTGGTTTTAAAGGGTTATACAACTGCCAGAAGAAGGGGGTTGTTTATGTGGCTTTATGCCAGACATGTAACGCTTATTGCACAGGAAAAACGGAAAATAAATTAAGAAAAAGAGTGTATCAACACAACTGGGCGGCCACGGTGGTGCAGTGGTTAGCATTGCCGCCTCACAGCAAGAGGTTCTCCGGTTCGATCCTCGGCTGGGGTGCCTTCTGTGCGGAGTCTGCATGTCCTCCCTGTGGTCACGTGGGTTTCCTCCGGGTGCTCCGGTTTCCTCCCACATCCCAAAGACATGCTGCAGGTGGATTGGACACTCTAAATTGGCCCTAGGTGTGCGTGTGAGTGTGCCTTCTGTGGAAGGTTGGGCGCCGGGCTGGCAACTCGACACCGTAAAACTCCACTGCCATTCAATGTGCGGACAGGTGATCCCTAACCGGGAAAAAGCCGAAAGAAGAAGAAGAAGTGTATCAACACAACTATGCCATTAGGAGGCAGGATGGGACCAATGCACTATACAGACATAGTGCTGTATGTAAAGATTTTTAAAAAATGTTGTTTTTGTGGTTTGGAAAAGGTTAGAAGGCAGGAAAGAGGGGGAAATTGGTTGAACTTTGTTGAATACAGGGAAATGTTTTGGCAGGTGTTGCTAAATGCAAGTAACCCGCCGGGTACAGAATTTCAATTAGCAGCCTTTTGAATTTAAGGGCGGAAGAAAATTAAATACAAATAAAAACAAAAATAAAAATAAATACAAAGTTTAAAATAGGAGTAACATATATAAAAAATATACTAAGTGGATAGGTTGTTCTAGGTAAAAACATTTTAATAGTCATGATTTAGATGTATTACAAATATGTGTGGAGTTTTACCATAAGAGGTATGTTTAGGAATTTTTAGTGGAGATTGTGTAGTAGGCATGAAATGACAAAAGGATAAAATAATTTTGTATGTTTCATGAATAAAATTTGTATAGGGGTAGTTTCAAATGCTAGGCTTTGTTTTTAGATAAATATAATGTAGGTTTTTGTAAGGAAAGATACCACATGACTGGTATATGATATTTAAATGGAAGGAAATAATGTGTATGTTTGTATCTGATGAAGTTCAGTTTTTATGGTGGAATATAGGAACAAAAGTGCTTATACAGCCTTTCTTGAAGCTGGTGGTGTTGCATTACTTTCGTTGAAAAGCCTTGCACTTTGCTTGTTTATTTATGATATGTATTTAAATGATGCAAGATTTCTGTTTGTTATATTCACTGAGGAAGGCATATGGATGCCGAAACCGGTTTGACTGTTTTGTTATAGCTATAGCTCAGCTATAGCGTTTGGATTTGCCACAATAAAATAGCCTTTTAGGTTTCACTAATGTGCTGGCCAGTTTTGTGATTGCTTTAGGTATTATAGGCCTTTGCACTAGCCGTACTTGCAGTTCCTGTGTGAGCATGAGAGTACCCATATAGTTGTTCAGCCTTAGACTGAATGAAAATATTACATTGCATAGCTTAACCTCAAACAAAAGTTTATTCCAGAAAAAGGGAGGTGCTGGGTGATGAATCTGTCTCTCCACCATGTTCTGTTTATCTTTTGATGAAGTTTCAGTTGTCTGATTCTAGTGTTAACTAAGTTTTTTGGCTTACTGTGATATAAGTGGTAAAAGACCACTGGATCAGTAACAGCACAGCAAGTGAATCACAGTTCCCCTCAGGTGACTATAAGACACACAGTACAAAGCCAGGCCTTCTAGCCTGTCATGGTAACTAAGATTCTTGAGACCAGAGATCATCCCAACCAATCTTTCCATTCTCAGTAGAATGAACTGATGAGATAGAACTGGGAGGAGTGTCCAAACTTAGATTTATAGTAGTTTAAGAATACAACAACAGTTGGGCTGGTGGGCGGGAAAAATAAAGTGCAGACAGAGATCATCAATATTCAGGCAGAGTACAGCAAGCAAGCTAAACAAGCACTCCAACTAAATAGAGATGCCTCCAAATAATTCAAGCTAAGTAAGGAATACTATTTCTCAGCTCCTCCCACCACTAATTATCTGATGTTATTCAGTGTTTGCAAAGGAATTATTTGCTAACTTTTCTGAATCCAGCCAAGACCTCTTAAAACTCCAACAGAACAGAAAACTTCTAACAAAGCAAATGTAATTTAAGAAAAAAGATAAGAAATAGAATAAACCAAACCTTAAATGAAAAACTTCAAAATAAAATACAAACAGAGATCAGCTTTATTCAGGCAGAGTACAGCAACCAGGATTGGCAGTGTGTATATGAAAATAAAATGAAAACAATGTTAAGAACTGCAAAAAAATGAAAATGCATGTAATGATTCCAAGATAGTGCCTAGTAACAAAGGAGTAGTAAGGAGCCATGCCTAATGTAAACACCAAGGCTGTAGGTATGATAAAGCATGGTGTAAGGCTAAGAATCAAGTTTGTATCTGAATCTAAGACAACTAGGGTGGCTTGAACTTCCCAACCAGCTTGAACTTCAACAGCTCACAATAGCTCACAAGATCCTATACCAACCCACCAAAACACCAATACTCACCAGCCTTGTTACACTATATAACAATCTGAAACATCTACGCTCTTCAAACAAGCTGCTAATTAATATTGCTAAACCCAATAACTCTGCAGGAGGTTGCCTCTTCTCCAACTCTGTTGGAAAAATATGGAACAAACTACCCTCTGATATTATATCTCTGACCTCTCTCCCAATTTTTAAAAGGCAACTGAAAATATATCTCAATAAACACTGGCTATGCTCCTGCACTAACCCAGACTAACTCTGCTTCTTCTTCTCTTTCTTTTCTTTTTCCATAATTTTTTCCCCCTGTATCCTTGATTACTTTCCCTTTACATAACATTTATGTATATATATTTTTTATACATATATATTGTCTGACTACTGTAATTTGCATCATTTAAAAAAAAATATTTTATTACCTATTTTGGTTTGCTGCCATCATAATATCTGTTATAACCTGTATTGTCTATTTCTATTTAAACTTGTAATAACTAGTGGAGCTTTTCTCCCCGGGCCTCTACTCAAAATGGACATATATCCAGCTAGACTAGTCCGGTCAACAAATGTAAAATAAATAAAAATAAAAAATAAATAAATTGTAGAATATGTGGAGGTATGAATCATTTAGTGAAAAGGCATTTCAAGTAGAAAACTAAGGCAATGAAATCAAGTGAATAGTTATGAATAGTTAATATCAGAAATACCTTTGAGTACTGTAGAAGCCAAACAAACAGACAATGTTACTGATGTTAGTGAGTGCTAGAACTGTTTATAGGAACCTGGTCTGCAAAATTTCAGATAAATGGAAAATGTTTGTAGAACCCATTACTGGTATCTTAGAGAATTATTCTGATTTATTTGAGAGTGTAGAACATTAGAAGACAGGGAATCTTATGAAATTATGGCAAATAGCAGTGCCAATGATGCCTGCTGCATGTAGTAAGTATAAATGTAGACTCAAACACTTAGCTGTATAGTTACTTGGTGTTATAGACAGAACCTAGTAAATGGGTTAGTAGCATGATTTCCAGTTTAAGAAGATCATATAAATATCTCCATAGACCTACGAGACCTAGCAAATGGATAGAAGAGAGGCAGTAGATGTCATTGTTATGATGTAGAGAATAAAGAAAGAGCATTACCCTTTACAGGCAGTAGTTGGCACTATTTAGATTTAGTCAATTAAGAATATTCCCCTTCATGGACAGTAGATGGCACAATTTAGATTTAGCAAACTGATTAAGATAGCAATACCCTTCATGGACAGTAGGTGTCACTGTGTCTGTTTAGTTATTTCCAGTGCTAGATGAAAATCAAGGTTTTTGACAAATTAATCAGATGGTGCAAAGTGAAAGCTGTGTACCTTTAATACATTTTCATAGGCTTCATAAGCATTTTAAGTCTGTTCTATTCTACCGACCATGTGTCCATTGCCAATACCCCACTCACAGACTTTACCTCCTTCCTTAAGGAAGAAGTGGCTTGTAGTCCTGGGGACATATATAAACATAACTTGCAACATACTATAGCACAGTTCACTTTTGTTATTACTGATATTATCAAAGGAATAGGGCAAAATGGGTTGGCACTCTGTTCTAAATATTAAAGAACATAATTGGATCATTGGACTTGGGGGATTGTTTAGACCTGGTTTTAATGAGCAATTTTAATCAATTACTAATTGAAATGTGATATGTATTTAAATGATGCAAGATTCTGTTTGTTATATTCACTGAGGAAGGCATATGGATGCCAAAACCAGTTTGACTGTTTTGTTATAGCTATAGATATAGCTCAGCTATAGCTTTTGGATTTGCCACAATAAAATAGCCTTTTGGGCTTCACTAAGGTGCTGGCCAGTTTTGTGATTGCTTTAGGTATTATGGGCCTTTTCACCAGCCGTACTCGTGGTTCCTGTGTGAGCGTGACAATTTGAAAGTACCCATAGAGTTGTTGAGGTATAGGCTGAATGAAAATATTACATTGCATAGCTTATGCAATGTTGCAATGATGCAACAGTGGTCCCTCTCCATAAAGGTGGTGCCTCAACGGATCCTGGAAACTATCGCCCCATAAGCCTGACTAGCTTGGTCTGCAAAGCTATGGAAAGGATCATCATGGACCTCATAAATAAAGATATTGGGGACCTACAGACACTGGATCCTACCCAGTTTGGCTTTGTTAAGGACAGATCCTGCCTCTTAAACCTGATTGATTTTTTTGAAACAGTCACTAAGGCCATTGACGAGGGGAAGGTGGTCCACACAGCCTACCTGGACCTCGCAAAAGCCTTCGATACAATACCCCACTCGAGCATTATAGATAAGCTCACCAGCTTAAATATAACCCCCTATGTCACTAGATGGCTTGCAAACTGGCTCAAGGACAGAACCCACATGGTTAGAATTGCTGGAGCCATGTCAGACTCCAAACCAGTTACAAGTGGTGTCCCACAAGGCTCAGTCCTGGGACCTCTCTTGTTTGGTATATATTTCTCAGAGGTACAGGCCAACATGGAAGGACTGTGGCTGACCAAGTTCGCAGATGACTGCAAACTGGGCGCCATAATCGACTCTCCAGCCGACACAAGCATCCTCCAAAAGGGCCTCATAGAAACAAGACAACTGGTGCCAGAGCCATGGCCTCAAGCTAAATGCCAAAAAGTGTATAGTCATCCCCTTTGGCAAAAACAAAGTGCCCACAAATTACCACATAGGTGGTAATCCATTAAGTACAGAAGAAGTAATTAGGGACCTGGGGACCCAAGTTGATAGCAATCTCTCATTTGACAACCACGTGGCTGAAGTGGTTAGAAAAACATTTTATATAGCCCACCTAATCATGAAGGGATTCACATCTAGATCAGGGGAGGTCATCGTGCCTCTTTACTCATCCTTCATCAGGCCCATAATTGAGTACAATGCCCCTTTTGGGATGTACCTTACCAGACACCTGCAGCAACTGGAAAGACCCCAAAAGTACCTCACCAAGAGGATCAAAGGGCTATGCTGCCCGGTTAAAGAAACTCCAGCTCTACTCAGTGGCGTACCACCTGTTCAGAGGCGATCTGTGCCTGATGTATAAAGCCATGTCCAACCCGGAATTAATGGACATGCTGCACCTCAGAAAATCCAAATCCCATCGAGCTACATGCTCGAGAGACTTGAACCTCTGCACTGAAATAAATAGGACATGCTGGAGGGACAGATTCATAACCCAGAGGCTCCCTTCACTCTGGAATAAAATCCCAGTCCAGGTTAGGCAGAGTCCCTCATTGACTCTCTTCAAGAGGAATCTTGATGAGTGGATGGGAGATCGTAGGTTTACCCCGGGTATCACTTCTGTGTCACTGTTAGACAGAGGTGCAGTATACTAATCTCGAAAAAGGGCATAGCAAAATAAATTTAAAATGGGTGGCGAAAGCCAAACACATTCTGGCTAGGCTTATAAATGCCCTAGGGCAGATAGCCTAGTATGAACCTATGAACCTATTAACTTCAAGCAAAAGTTTATTCCAGAAAAGGAGAGGTGCTGAGTGAGAAATCTGTCTCTCCACCATGTTCTGTTTATCTTTTGATGATGTTTCAGTTGTCTGGTTCTAGTGTTAACTAAGTTTTTTGGCTTACTAAGATATAAGTGGTAAAAGACCTCTGGATCAGTAACAGCACAGCTAGTGAATCACAGTTTCCCCCCAGGTGACTATAAGACACACAGCACAAAGCCAGGCCTTCTAGCCTGTCATGGTAACTAAAATTCTTGAGACCAGAGATCTTCTTAGTTAGAAAGCACTGGGGCTTTTCAACTTTGTTGATTATGTCCAGTAAGATATATGCCAAGAGGAACATTGTTCATAGATTCATAGGTGTTTATGAAGCTAATGACCACAAGGGCTGGTTTAAGCCTAGCCATGCATCCCAAATCCCTGACAAGTTCTGGTAACCTTCATAAGTTTAAGAATGGGTTTAGGAGATGAAACATTTACAACCAGGGGCCTAAGATCTGAACCATTTGCAAGCTGCCTCTGTCCGTTAGAGATATTATACTCTAGAAAGGGTCTGATCAGTGCTGAATATAGACGAAAGATAACAACTATGGATCTAGGTGAAAGATCGTTCGCTATTAGTTGTGCTATATGAACGGATTTCATAACTACAGCTGCTGCATGATGATCAGATGAGAAGGTGCTATCAACGCAAGCACCCATGTTCCTGACTACCATTTAATTTTGTAAGTGAGATTAATTTACACTATACATTGTGGATAATGGCTGGTTTCCAAGAGAAACAGTCATGCACATTTTTGCATTCAGTTTAAGCCCATTATCTGTACACCAGGTATTAACCAGGGTAAGCTCTTTCTGAAGGGTAAGACAGCTGAGGGAATTTGACAGTTACTCCCATTTTGCAGCTGTCTTCACATTTGATTAACCAGAGGTCCTGGTAATCAGTTTTGAGATCAGAGAAGTAAATGCCAAAGTGGAGATGATCCAGTACAGATCTAAGGTGGTCTCCACTCATCATCACTGATCACCTTAGCGCTATTTGAAGAGGTACCTGCCATACAGACTGTGGTGGGCTCTCCATCTTGCCACATAATGGTCTATATTTAAGGCATCTAGTGTCCTTACAACTCTGGCATGAGGATCAGTACTGAATACTTTGGCCAGATCTAGGTAAACTGTATGATCTCGCCTTAACAAGCAAGTTGTTGTGAATCAAGCTTAATGAGTAGTTTTTTTTTTAGTCTTTCTGCCTCCAAACCAGTAGCCCCCAACATATCTAGCCAATTTATTTCTAATGAGGAAGAGAGACATCATCAGCCTATACATTCCCCCCAAAAGAGACAAAAGCCTATCATGGGGCTGTCATCCAGACAGACATCAAGGTTCCCTAACCCCTACTAGCTCCTAATGTCCCTACAGCAGCTTCCAAGGGATAGTAATGCTGCCAGTCATTGGAAAAGGAGCATGCATGCTTCCCTTCAGTGATTGCATCCCGGCTTATGCTACTATGCCACAGCAGCATGCCTCTCTGACTCAGACTCCATAGGCTGTAGCACCCACAGCTCCCATCGAGTGTCTTCCAAGTAGTCAGTCAACCCACCTTTTTGCCCCAGAATGGGAGAGCTGTATGCTACTCACTCCCTTCCTCCTGCCATGCTCTCTCCAGGTCTCATGCCCTCTAATCAAGCATGTGTCATCTGGGTCACCAATTAAGGCTTTATCCCTCTGTACCATGTGAGCAGGAAGCCTAATAAGGTTTTTCATATCATAAGTAATCAGATCAGTTATAATATGCTCCATAACTTTACAGATCAGACTTGTAAGGCTAATTGATCTATAATTTGTAGGGTTTGTGTTAAGGACACTCTTGTTGAGGGGCATCACAACAGTAGTGCATAATTTAATACTCCCTTGGATAGATACAGATTTTTGAGGCTACCTTTTTTGATTTTGTCAGTACCAGAAGCATTTCAATAAGTAGTGGTGAACATGACTGAAGGACTGAGAGGTATCAGGAATTTGATTGATGATATTCCAGCCTGGAATGCTATAAGACTTCTACTTGACAGCAAATTGATTAAACTGCTGGGTTTGGCAGACTAAGGTCACCAGGTCTAAAGTTAAGTAAGGGCACATATCGGGTTGTATTTACTTCTTTAAAATAAGTGGTTCATTTACATATTGCAGATTGTTTGCACCCAGCTGCTGACAAAGTTTATGCCATAGTAAACATGCAAACTCCTGCTGATGCACTGTCACTAATACAGTTCTTAGGGATGTTACAGTATCTATATCAAAGTTCATATAACATTTGTTGAACATACCTGTACCTCTAAGAAAGTTAAATGAGCAGGATATAGTATGGAGTTGGTCAGAGGGTTAAGCTAAAAACTCTGAAATACTAAAGAGACTGCTGAGGAAGGCATTATTATTACCAGAAACATCTCCAGAACTACATTTAATCTACGTGGTCAAGGTAATCTTAGAGCAAGCATGCAGTTTAATACCAAAATGGATAAAATTAACCCAAGCTGAAAAGTATGAATCTATAGTATAAGCATGGAAAGAAATGAAAGAGTTGGTCAAGATGAGAATAGGCAAAGGTAGCCTATTAATATGAATGTTCACTATCTCCAAGGAATATGGCATTGGGTATTTAAAAAAGTACTTAAACAATGTTAGTCAAAGTAAGAGTATATTATTTATTTAAAGATAATTGTATTGAGTTAAATGAGAAAATCTCACAAATTTAAAATACAAAACTTTCAGTGCTGCTCAGCACTATAAAATGCAGGCTTAAATATCCTGGAAAACAGAATATTGAGATATATAAAATTACACATCGGTGATACATAAAGGAACTCTGTGGGATCACAGAATTAGGGGAACCAGAGAATCCCCAGGATGTCCCCGTGGATCATATAATTAGGAAAATTTTATTTGCAGTCTAATAAGTGAAAAATTAAGAAAACTCTCTTGTAAAACATTTTATGAAACTGGAGGTTAGATGGCAGTGATACAGACATAGTTACATCATTGTTTTCCTCAAAAGAGGAAAATTCACAAACTTTTGGCAAAAACCTTAAGTAAAATGTAAAAGATTACAACAAAGATTGAAACAGATGAAATATGAAAAGTTTGTTCTTATAGATGCATTGTCATGAATTCTGTGCTTGTGGAGTCATATTGTATACCACAGAAACAAGTATTGAAGTGATGGTGAAATTACTGGAGATTAATAATTATCACATCAGTGTGTAAGCATTATGATCTAGCCCTACAAGTGGATAAGGCAACAATGGATTGGTGTTCCTGTGGGATGGCAGAACTGTTGCTTATATATCAAGAGTGTTAGCTGAAGAACAAACCAGATATGCACAGATAGAAAGGATGATGCTTGTAATAGTATTCTGATGTCAAATATTCCTTGATTATGCCAGCGTGAAACACACCAGAGTAGAATCTCATCATAATACCAACATCCTGGAACAGTGGGTCCATACTCCTACCAGGGGTACAAACATCCTTGACCCTGTACTCACAAACATGGGGGAATGATGCTCCTCACCCAGTTTAACATCCTCACTCATCGGATCTGATAATAAGACAGTACCATTTGAAATAAAAATTAAATCCAGGGACCCAGTGAAACCAAAAACCTTTAGAACATATTCCAAAGGCTAATCTTCTCTACTAAGTGACACCTTGGATAAATTCCAAGCACCCCCAAATCCAGTAAACACCATAGCGTATGCTGAGCTATTTACAAAATCCCTGTACAGCCATATTGATAGCTGTGTAGAGTGAGCTGTGCTCACTCATATTAGGAATAAGACAAACTTGAAAGACAAGCCACCGTGGTGGAATTACAAACAAAAGAAAAAAATCTTGGCTGAGCATAGGAGGTACAAAGCCCAGTATACTAAAATATCCCTGACCACTATTAACAGGCAGCTAAGAGGGTTAATTAATGCTTCAAAGGTTGAATTGAAGAAAAACGAGTTTCTCAGGAAAAGGATAACCACAACATTTTCTACAGCTATGTCTGTAACCTCAAAGGTATAATACAAAAATGTGCTGAACATATTCTAAATAGCATCACTCATACTGAACCAGGCCATTGCCAACTTTTTGGCTGGCAGGTTCAGCTAAAATTTCTCCCCAGCCATTACTAGGGGACAGGTCTTCTATGCACTTTCCAAGGCCGTAAACACTGTATTGATGGCCCTGGTAACATCCAGGGATGCTTACTAAATAGCATGAAGCAAGACCTCTCTGGTCCACTTGAATCAGTCTTTAATTGGAGTCTATAGTCAGGTTTCGTTTCCACAGAGTGGAAGATGGTTACAGTCATTCCACTGCACAAAGGAGGTCCAACCACTGATCAAGGTAACTACTCATATAAAAGGCCATGGAAAGAATCATTATGGACATGATAAATGAGGACATAGGTAACTTGCAAATGCTGCACCCATCACAGTTCATCTTTGTTAAAGGACGGTCATGCCTATTAGATCTGGTGGACTTCTTTGAGAGGGTCACCAAAGCAATGGATGAGGGGAAGACAGTGTACACAGCTTAACTCAACCTGGCCTAGTCTTTTAATACAATATCCCACTTGGGCATTACAGACAAGCTCACTAAATTAGGTATAAACCCTTTTATCACCTACTGGGTAGCCAAATGGCTCACTGATAGGACCAAGAAGGTCAAAACCTCCACCAAGAGGCCAGTCACTAATGGAGTCCCCCAGGGCTTGGTACTGGATCCATTCCTTTTTGGCATCTATTTCTCTGAAATGTAAGCAAATACTGCAAGTTTATGGCTGACTAAGTTTGCTGATGATTGCAAGCTGGGGTTATTATCAACTCCCCTGCAGACACAAGCATTCCTCAAGATCTCCTATCTACTCTTCTCTACTGTTCTCAACTTTTCACTACCCTGCGCAAGTCTGATTTACATCTACTTGATTCCTGCTATAACATTTGCTGCTAATATACCCAACAGGGGCCCATCATTGCTTTGCTCTTCAAAAATTACACTGGCTTGAATTTCCCAATCTGTTATTGCACAGTCAGCTCACCACTGCCCACTCTATTATCCACAAACCTTAAAACTGCCCTGCACTCTCCATCCTAGTGCAACTAAATACCAAACCTAGGACCTTTAGATCATCCGATAAACTTATACTCAAGGTAACAAAGTCCTATAATTACTTCGATGACTCTCTTCTCCTTCAAAGTAGCCAAACAGTGGAACCTATTACCCCAGAATATCTTAAAAAACACAGATCGTCATAGCTTCAAAAAACTCCAAAAGGAATACCTTATTCAACAATGACTATGCTTCTGTAACACTCCTGGCTAGTTTCTCATGCTTTTGATCAAATCTTTTCTATTCTGTTATCTTTTTGTCTTACTTCTCCCAAATGAAAATACCACAATGGTTTTAGTTATATATCTAATGAGTTTCATATTATTGTCTGTAGTTTGGCTTAGGAAATGTAATGTTTTCTGTTTTACATTCCCCTTTTTGTAAATTGTGATTATTGGCAGCTGTCAAACCTTTTGTATATACCTGTAAATCTTTTAAAAATGTTTGTAATCTTTTTGTACTATTATTATGGAGCTTATCTCCCCAGGTCTCCGCTGAAAACAGGCTACTTGCCCAGCCGGACTGTACCCAGTTAACAAATGTAAAATAAAATAAATAAATAAAATATAGAAGGCCTATCCATGACTAACAAATGGTACCAAACCCATGGTCTTAAACTCAATGCTAAGAAATGCATAATTGTATATTTGGGAAGTCAACCATTCCAGCTATTTACTGTGTTAATAATACGCTCCATTGGTCAGGGATCTGGGTACGCATGCAGACAGTAGCCCTACCTTTGCTCACTACATGCCTACAGTGGTGAGGAAATCCTTTTAGGTTGCATGACTATAAGTAAGGGCATAGCATTTAGGTCCAAACAGGTCATTATCCCACTGTACTCTGCCCTTATCAGACCAATCACAGAGTACAGTGCTGCCTTTCATATGTGCCTGACCAGGCAGATGCAACAACCAGACCAACCTCAGAGGTTCCTTTCAAAAACAATACAAGGTGCAACAAATCTGCCTTACACAGAGTGCCTTAAAGTCCTCTCCCTCTACTCAGTTTGCTATGGATTGCTGAGGGGTAAGCAATGCCTGGCTTATAAGGCATCAGCAAACCCCACATTTATGAACCTCCTGCATATTCATAAGTCAAACAGTACTAGAAATACAAGGTCTAGTGACCAGAATTTTGTCTGTGTCTTAATCAGAACACACTGGAGAGACAGATATGTGTCCCAGAGATTTCCCTTCCTATGGAACAGCCTGAGTTCATGTATTACTCAATTTAAAAGCAACCTAGACAAGTGGATGGGGAAAAAAAATTATGGCAGGCCTGACACCCATGTCCCTTATGGACAGAGGTAGTTTATAAATGCCTGGCCCTCAATGTGCTGTTTGGATACAGCACATCATTATTCTTTCAGGAAAGCTTGGCCATACCTCTCAACTGTCCAGATTTTCGCAGAATGTCCAGATTTTTACCTGATATTTTGGTCTATTCCTCATAAAATTTGTGGTTTTCTGGCAAATCACTACAATGATCTGAGGACTTAAGTCAGTAAATAATGACATACATTTGAGTTTCAGACTTCAAATCTTTCAGAAAATGTATGTTAACACAAACCCTGTTACTCTAACAAATTTCTAAGTTTATAAGAACAAGATACAAAATTTGTCCCTATTTTTGGGCCTTTGTCCCCCCATTTTGTTAGACTTTGTCCAGACTTCTTGCACTAAGAGATTGAGAGGTATGAGCTTGGCTAACCTTAGAAAGGTACCCCCCAGGTCATTAACCTAGTAACAATCTATTAAAAACCTTTACAGAGTATTTTCACAAGTCTTTATGTAAGTTACTGATTAGACTGCAGAGGATATTCTTATTGCTTTAAAAGTAGGACTTGGAAGTGCAGTGACTGATGCATACTGAGGTACTTCATGTAATAGTAAGTACACTCTGCTGGAAGAAGACTTAAAAGTGATGTGGGTTATTACCCAGATACCAGTTACAGCGGAGAAGCTGCCCAGCCTACAAGTTTCTACTAGGAATAATGCAAATATATAGGCTGGCCAAAAAATGTACGGCAAATTCACCCATTAATCAAGCCATATTGTATGTTCAGTGACAAATTATCATGCATACAGGGTATTTTGTTCAAAGGTGATAAATTCACCATACTTTTTCAGTTAAGGTATCATATGCTATTGAAGTTACATGAGTCTGACTTGGCAATGGCAAAGTGTAAAGGCAATTATAAACATACATAGTGTCACAACGTCACACTGCAAATGAAATAAAAGGTGTAAGATTATTATTGTCTTTTGGCATGCATAGGAATCAAAACCAGGAGAAAGCATTAAATTCCTCATTAAGTTCTGAGACTGCCTTAGTTAAAGCTGGGAGTGGACTCCTTCCAATACAGTAACTTCACGTTTTTACTCTGTTTCTTACTATTCCAAATACCTAGAAGTCTTACAACTTATGCACATTACAGAAATAACTGTGATAGTGTGAACAGGCTGATTTTTGCAAGACAATGATATTCCAGAACAAGTTATGTAATTCAGTGGTCTTTGGTTCATTTGTCAAAAGCTGGAGAGTTTGACCATGTCATATCACGTATGAGATATCCTTAGTTAAATGGATAAGACAACATAATGCTACAAACAAATAATATCCCCAGAAAAATGAGACAACCATGAGTGTTCATAGGTTCATAGGTTCATAGATTAGTACTAAGCTAACTGCCCTTGAGAGCCATTTTAAGCCTAGCCAATTATCCCTTGTGAGATTCAAACCCTGCACCTTGTGCTTGCAAGGCAAACACCTTAACCATTAGGCCACCCTCCCAACCCCAAACTCCAAACCCCTGGTGTTTACTAGGCTAATGGCCACAAGGGCCTTTTTAAGCCTAGCCATGCATCCCAAATCTCTGACAAGTTCTGATACCCTTGAAAAGTGTAAGCAGGGGTATGGGAGATTAACTATTTACAGGTTATCTCTGTCCATTAGAGACATAGGTGCCAAACTAGGGATGACTTTCTGGTTTCCCATCCAATTAGAACAGGTAATTCTGGTGCTGTTTGTTTTGTGGATATGCAGCAGGTCCATCAGAGTGGGGTCTGCCAATTCCTGTATGCCAGGCATAGATCTCTCCTCAAAAGCCTGCAGGAGACAGAATACAGGGATATGGCCTTGAGGTGGTCTACACAGGACATTTTACTTATGCCCTGTATTCTTTTAGTGAGGAACGTCTGTGCACGTTCCAGTTGTTGGATATGCCTGGTTAGGTACATGCTAAAGGGGGCCTTGTACTCAATGATAGGTCTGACGAATGCCGAATACAATGGAACAATGACTTCCTTGGACTTAGATACCATACCTTTGTTTATAAGTTCTGCAACATAGAAAGATTTTCTCACCACTGTAGACACATGATGGTAAAAGGCTAGATTACTATCTGTGTGTGTCCTCAAGTCCCTGACTACTGGGTCAACTCTAAGGGGTGTGTGTTGTCAATATGATAGTTACCAGGGATGGATGACTTCTCAAAGGATACTATTATGCATTTCTTGGCATTTAGTTTTAGTCCATGGCTCTGACACCATTTTTTGTCTGTGTCAGCTCCTCCTGGAGAACATTTGCGTCAGTGTGAGATTCAATGACTGACAACTTCTAATTTGTAATCATCTACAAAATTAGTTAGCTAGAGACCACTGACATTGGCCTTGACTTCTGAAAAGGAAATGCCAAAAAGGAGCAGTCCAAGGATTGATCCCTGAGGCACTCCACTTGTGACTGGCCTCTTTGTAAAGGTGGACTCTTCAGTTCTAACGTCCTGGGGGCCTGTCTATGAACGAGTTGTCTGTCAAATGGGTGACATATGGTTTGTAGCTAACCTCTTCAGTTTGTCAACAATGCCCAAGTGGGATATCGTGTCAAATGCCTTGGTCAGGTCAAGGTAGGCAGTGTGAACAATTTTGCCCTCATCCATTGCTTTGGTGACCTTCTCAAAGAAGTACACCAGGTTGAGTAGGCATGATCTGCCTTTGACAAAAAGCAAACTGGGTTGGGTCCAGTGTCTGGAGGTTTATTATATTGCTCTTGATCATCTACATGATAATTATTTCCATGGGTTTACATGTAAGACTAGTGAGATTTATGGGTCAGTAGTTTCCAGGGTCTGTTGATGGCCCACCTTTGTGCAGAGGGAATGACTGTTGCCTTTTTCTATTCTTGAGGCATGAAACCTGTTTGGTGGCTACAGTTAAATAGTATTCCAGAGGCCCTAATAGGTCATGTTTTATGCTATTTAGAAGGCATCCTGGGATATTGTCTGGGCCCACTGATGCAGTGTTCTTGCTCTGAGAGAGGGCATTAAGGATCTGTTCCCTAGTGATACTGGGGGGGGGGAGTTATATTTGATGATTATTTCCTAAGGGAGGGTAAAGTTGGAGCTGAATTTATCAGCCAGGAGGTTTGCTATGTCTTCTGTCTCTGTACAGGTGGCTGCATTTACAATGAGATCTGCACACAATTGTGTATTGCCTTTGAGTTTGTGGACAAAGATAAATAATGCTTTGTGGTTGTCCTTGGCTTGGGAGGACAAACATACCTCAAATTTGGGTTGGTAGACTTTATTTGTCCTCTGAGTTGTTTGTTTAGTTTGATGAGAGTGCTGTTACCCTGCTGGATGCTGTGCCTCCTAATTTTTGCATTGATTTTCTTCCTCCTGTTATATAACCTATTGATTTTGTGATTCCACCAGGGGGGCTTGTTTTTTAGTTAGTTCTGCACTTCTTCCTGGTGGGTACAGCCACCCCTAAACAGCTATTAACATGCTTGTACAGGATTTCTGTGAACAGTTCTGCATAGGCAGCAGTGTTCTCATGGTAAATGGGGGCTTGAAATTTAGCCAGGTTTTCACTTAATAGCAGGAGGTTAGCCTTAGAATAGTTACTGAATATTCAAGGTTTAGCTGGGGGTCCAGGTTATATTTTTACTTCAAAGGAGACCAATTTGTGGTCTGACCTTACCAGGGAAGACATTACAGTAGGGAGTGTGCAACACTCTCCCATATTAGTGAGTTATTTGTCATTATGGAGTGCAGAGTAAGTCATATGATTTGGGGGGGGGGGGTGTTAGCACCTTTGAGTACAGGTGTGATGAAGAATCAGCTCTGTGTGTGACTCACATTTCTTAAGGCCTCCATGCTTCAGTCGAATGCATTGACTAACAGAGTCTGTGCCTCTGCAGATCTGATAAATGTATACATATGTAGTGATAAACAGAACATCTTTTTGTTGTGTGTCCATTTGGACATGTATGTGTGTATATGTATATGTCTGTAGAGGAATAGCATGTGTTCACATTACATAACATCTATGCTTTTGCATACATATGTATAAAGACAGCATGTGTGTGCATGTACACATATGTATAGAAATGTAACCTGTGTTTGGAAGACTGCATGTGGAGAGAGACAGAACATTTGTCTGCATGTGTACAGATACATGTTTGTGTTTATGTATATATGAGAGCTTGTGTGTACATGCATGTATATGTACAGAGAGCATGTAGGTGTACATATATAGAGACAGACCATGTAGAAGCACCTCTATATTTATTTATTTAATGTGTTTTTTTTTACTGGGATAGTCTGTCTGGGCCATGGTAGACCTTCTTTCAGTGGATACCCAGGGAGTAGAGCTCTAAACATAAAATAATATTTCAATCTTAATAATAATATGTGACACAAATAAAAAGAAAGCATCAGTCATAATATTATTTGATACAAAAATATAATAGTAATATGTTCAGAGATGTAATATATGTTTATTTTATTTATTTTGCATTTGTTTACCGGGATAGTCCGACTGGACACAGGTCCATTTACAGTGGAGGCCCGGGGAGAAAAGCTCCACAATTAGATTAACATCAACATGGTGATACAAACAATCATATAACAGTGATAATTGAGATAAGTACAGACATGTCTAAACAATAAACAATACATCAGCAGTAAGTGAGTAAATTTACAAAGATAGAGAGTCTCATACATCAAAGCTTTAACAGTGATTAATGAGATGGGATAAAAGAATAAAAAATCATATGATTAGACATGACATATTATGCAATTTCAAGTTGACAGTAAGATACCTAACTATAGAGTATATACAGTAGAAGGTGTAAAGTGTGATGAGATTGTGAGCTTCATGTGAAACATGGACATAGCCATGTATTCATAACATGTGATTTGAGACCATTTTTGAAATGTGTGTTAGTGGGGGCAGAGGTCAGAGAAGGGAGGAGGTTATTCCAGGATCTAGCTATGGCATGAGAAAAAAAGAGCTTACCCTGAGTTGTTGTTAGTTTTAGAGATGCAGAGGAGGGATTTCTCAGTAGATCGGAGAGGACGATTAGTTCTGTATGGAGAGAGTAACTGGCTTAGTGCTGAGGTATTTTTCAGGATGTCTAACAATACTAAAGGCAATGGCTAGTTGGTGGTAACTGAGTAGCTGGGGAAGTTATAACCATTGTAGTTCCCTTAGAGGTTGACAGTGATGGGTTCTGAAGGTGCAGTTGTTAGCAAACTTGACAATTTTGTTGTAACATGATTCAAGTCTGGTGAGATCACGTTTTCTGACCTGGGTAAGAATTGGTGCGGCATACATTAGAGTGGAGAGTAGATGGGTTTGGGCTAGAGTGATCCGTGCCTGTTCTGAGAGGAACTGTTTATGCTAATCTAGAGTTCCCATTTTTTCCGGCCCTATTTTATGGTTTGTGAGATATGGACATGGAAGAGTAGGTTATTGTCAGTTTCGACACCAAGGAATTTGGTATGGTCAGAGGGAGATATGATGGTACCATTTTTGGAAGAGATTGAAAAGGATAGGGGGGAAGGTATAGATTTGTTGGGGGTGAAAAGTAGCAATTTTGTCTTAATGGGGTTTAGGATTAGTTGGATATCAGTAATCCAACTTTCTACAGAAGTGAAGGATTCTTGTGTGAGCTGTAGAGTGGAAAGCAATGGAGCAAAGCAGATAAGAGTCGAATCATCAGCATACTGTATAAGGGAGGCATGCTGGGTGGAGATGTGTAAATTGTTGGTAAATATGGAGAAGAGTAGTGGGCCTAAAATTGAGCCTTGTGGTACACCTATCATAGTTGGGAGTAAAAGAGATTGTATGCCTTGCCATTGAACTAATTGCTGCCTATGTGACAGATAGCTTTTAAACCAGGCAATAGTGGAAGGGGCAAAGGATAGGGAGGCCAAGGAGTCTTGAGGTTTGGAGTGTGAGACCTTATCAAATGCTTTTGAGAGATCTAAAAATATTGCAGAAACAAAATTATTGTTATTTTTATGAAGATTGACCTGGTTGGTGAAAGAGAGGAGAGCAGTTGTTGTGCTGTGATTTTGTCAGAAGCCATGTTGTGTGGAGGAGAGAAGATTGTGTGTGTTTAGAAATTTCATGACTTGAAAGTGAATACATTTCTCAAGCAGTTTAGATCAGGGGGATAGAATGGCAATAGGATGGTAGTTTGAGAATTCATAAGAATTGCCACCTTAATGAAGTGGTATAATATATGAAACTTTCCAGAATTGGGGGATGTAAGTTCTTGTATGAAGCGGTTGACGAGGATAAAAACTGGGTAAAATAGGGATTCAGCAGCACTTTTTAGGAAGTTGGCTGGTAGACTGTCAGCTGCAAGGGTGGTTGTCTTTAGTTTTAGGAGGAGTTAATAGTGGAAGTGGGAACTGGTGAGAGAGCAAAGGAGGGGTTATTGTCAGTGCATTTGGTAGGCGTATGTGTATGGTTGTTATTGGATAGCTGGGAGGGTAGACTTAGGATGGATTCAGTAAAATAGTGATTACATTGGGATGCTATATCTTTGGTATTGTCTGAGGAGGGGGCTGGAGTGGTAATTTTTCCTGGTTTTAGAAGGGACTTGATAACATGCCAAAACATTTAGTGGTCTTTTGAGTGTTTGCTTTGGACCCCAAGGAAATAGTTCTTTTTGTCTAGTTTGGTTTATTTCTAGGCCTGATTTGTGAGTTGTTGGAAATTTTGTTTGGCTATGCTAGTGTTATCCCTTTTCCAGATTTTCCGAGCTTTATCTCTAGACTTTAGTAAGCCTCGTGTCCCTACTCAGCCGTCGTACATAGTTTGCCTTGACTCTGTTATTCTAATAGGTGCAACTTTGTTGAGGACATTTAAGACAGTATTATTAAAGTATTTGAAGGCTTGGCCTAAACCTAGGGTTAGTAGTGGTTTCCATTTAGTTTGTGTTAGAATGTATCTCCTGCATGTTTAGTTTATGGTCATCTCTAACTTGTCTAAAGGTTATGGGCTTAGTGGGCTTGGGTACGTTGGTGCGTTTGCGTAGAAGAAAACGGAAAGATGGTCACTGAGACCATCTGGTAGACAACCTGTCTGGTAGCTTTGTTTGGGGCAGTTGACTGGTGTCCAGTCTAAAATGGATTGTTTATGGGGTTTTTTATAAACTGTAGTAGGTTTTTGAATGAGTTGTGAAGAAACAAAGAGATTAATATGATTAGTGA